>NW_025533815.1:300000-410204 GCF_020615455.1 Coregonus clupeaformis | reverse complement strand
CTATGATATTTTGTTTTATAAATCACTAATTTCATTTTGTACATTAATGGAAATTTCTTTTGCCTTATTATCAGTGGGACTATTTGTCCACCTTGTCAGGTTCTCCCACTAAATAGGGCCTGTAATTTTTCATATAGTACCACGTCAACTACTGATACAAAATGAAAAAAAAAATCCAAAAAATCACTTTAGGATTTTTAATGATTTTTTGCAAATTATTGGAAAATAGTATTTGGTCAATAACAAAAGTTCTCTCAATGTTTGTTATATACCCTTTGTTAGCAATACTCAACGTTTTCTGTAAGTCTTCACAAGGTTTTCACACCTTTTCTGTATTTTGGCCCATTCCTCCTAGATCTCTCTTGATTTTTGGGTCTGTCGCTGGGCAACACGATTTCAACTCCCTCCAAAGATTTTCTATGGGGTTGAGATCTGAGACTGGCTCGAGCCACTCCAGGAACTTAAATGCTTCTTTGAACCACTCCTTCGTTGCCCTGGCGGTGTGTTTGGATCATTGTCATGCTGAAAGACCCACCGTTTTCATCTTCAATGCCCTTGCTGAGTGGAGGGAGGTTTTCACTCAAAATCTCACGATACATGTCCCCATTCATTCTTTCCTTTTCGGATCAGTCATCCTGTCCCTTTGCAGAAAAAACACCCCCAAAGCATGATGTCTCCCACCCCCATGCTTCACAGTAGTATGATGTTCTTTGGATGCAACTCAGCATTCTTTGTCCTCCAAACACGTCGGTTGGTTTTTACCAAAAAGTTCTATTTTGGTTTCATCTGACATATACATTCTCCCAATCCTCTTCTGATCATCCAAATGCACTCTATTAGCTTCAGACGGCCTGACATTCTGGCTTAGCAGGGGGACTCGTCTGCACTGCAATTTGGGTCCCTGCGGCGTAGTGTTTACTGATGTAGGCTTTGTTACTTTGGTCCCACTCTCTGCAGGTCATTCACTAGGTCCCCCCGTTGGTTCTGGGATTTTTGCTCACCGTTCTTTTGATCATTTTGACCCGGTGAGAGTCTTGCGTGAGCCCCAGATCGGGGGAGATTATCAGTGGTCTTGTATGTCTTCCATTTCCTAATAATTGTTCCCACAGTTGATTTCTTCAACCAAGCTGCTTACCTATTGCAGATTCAGTCTTCCCAGCCTGGTGCAGGTCTACAATTTTGTTTCTGGTGTCCTTTGACAGCTCTTTGGTCTTGGCCATAGTGGAGTTTGGAGTGTACTGTTTGAGGTTGTGGACAGGTGTCTTTTTATACTGATAACAAGTTCAAGCAGGTGCCATTAATTCTGAGTAATGGGTGGAGGACAGATGACCTCTTAAAGAAGAAGTTACAGGTCTCTGAGAGCCAGAAATCTTGCATGTTTGTAGGTGACCAAATACTTATTTTCCACCATAATTTCAAATAAATTCATTAAAAATCCTACAATTGATTTTCTGGAAAAAAATTTCTCAATTTGTCTGTCATAGTTGATGTGTACCTTGATGAAATTCAGCCTCTCTCATCTTTTTAAGTGGGAACTTCACAATTGGTGCTCTAATACTTTTTTTCCCCCACTGTCTTTATTTACCGTAAAGCATGGAGGGGGGTGTTATGGTGTGGGGTGCTTTGCTGGTACTCTGTCTGATTTATTTAAATTCAACACACTTAACCAGCATGCTATCACATATTCTGCAGTGATATCCATCCCATCTGTTTGGGCTTAGTGACTATCTCCCCTCCGTTCTATTTTACCAAGAAAGAGAGTGATGGTGCTGCATCAATACTTAGCCTCCACAATCCTCACCTCAGCAAATTGAGATGTTTTGGGATGAGTCGGACTGCAGAAGTGAAGAAATGCAGCCAACAAGTGATTGGATAGTATAATTTGGCTATTAATATGCGTAGTGCATAATTTATAGCTATATCAGATTCGTTTCTTTCCTTTGCACTGAAAATGTGGCCTTTGATAAACATTTAATGCAATTATACTACATTTTATTACTGAACATTAGCAGAATCTTCTTTAATACGATGTAGCCTAGGCCTACCCTACTGACACTACAACAAATCAATAAAAAAACAACCTTGTCTTGGATGCAACCACTGTAATCTCCTGTAGGTCCTGGCTAAAAGGGGGATCCAGCTTTTTATCAAATTAATATAAAACTTATTTTCTTGCATTTTAGCTTTGATACTTACCCTTTTCCTAACCTTAACCTAATTATCCTACCTGCTGTTTAAATTCTCCTAATCTCTACAAAATGTCAATATCGTTAATTTTACAAAAGCTGGATCTGTGACCATGAAAAGGAAGCAAATTGTACAATATGATGTCCATATAGCCTGAGGACATTATTATCCCAAAACAACATATATTCATATGATAACACAATGATTTTGTTGAGAACTTTATTCATAAGAGGAGGGAAAATCACCAACAAACTCACCAAACAGTTGTGGAGGGCCCGACAACCTATTACCCCCTCAGGACCGAAAAGATTTGGCATGGGTCCCCAGATCCTCAAAAATTATACAGCTGCACTCATCGAGGCTCCTGCTTTCATCACCCGCCTGGAGTGCAACTGCTCCCTCCACCACATACACTACAGGAGTCTCGATACATCCTGGGCCCCGCTTCCCTGCCATCCAACCTCTATACCAGCTGTTTAAGAGCCCTAAAATTGTCAGACTCCACCACCCTCGTCATAGACTGTTCTCTCTGCTACCCCTCGGCAAGTTACCGGAGTGCCAAGTCTAGGTCAAAAACTTCTCAACACTTCCTACCCCCAAGCCATAAGACTCCTAACCTAATCCTTGGCTACCCATTTTCCACTCCCCCACCCCCACCCCATCTTTTTACCTGCTCTACTCTGTTAATTATTAATGCATAGTCACTTTAACTCTACCCCCATTACTATTACTTCAACTACCTCAACTACTGCCCCGCCGTTACTCTACCTTATATATACATCCTACTATTTCTTCTCTCTTTTTTTCTCAACACTTCTTTGTTTTGTTTTATTTTACTTTTTTTATTAAAAATAAATCACTGTTATTAAGGGCTGTAAGTAAGCATTTCACTGTCAATGTCTGCACCTGTTTATTCAGCCATGTATCCAATAAAATTTGAGTTGATTTGATGTGATTAAATAACATTCTATTGGTAGCAAAATTCTGTATAATGTTGAAATTAAAATTATAATTTTGTCCGGCATCGTTTTGCTATCAGTTCATAAACACTATGCCATGGAATGGTGCGTCAAACTTTCTTCCCAACTATTTTTGCAATCTATATGGACTGCTTCAATTCTTTGGTCCTTAAATGAAACTTATACTTTTTTATTTATCCAATTTTTTTAACCAATTATGTTCTTTAATGCAGACCGACAACAAGTTCCTTACTTTTACCCTTCCCTTTCCTCTTCCATTTTTGCAGTAATGCTGCAATTATTTAGTTGTAATATTAGTAGAGCTCATTTCCTTTTTTGTTACTGCATGTCTCGACATAACTCCACCAGTCCTACCTATATTATTTCCGAAGATTATCCCTTTTTTTTAATCAAAAAAATAATGTTTCCTTTATCAATTATATATTTGGGTTTAACCACAATATTAGTTGCATTATTTATTCTGTTGTTTCTGGAGGATTAAATTGGAAATTGCACCCTTTCTATCTTTTTTATTAGTATTTTGGGAGATATTTCTTTTTATATACCTGAAAGTGAGAGGGTGGTAATCTATAAGAAAAGGCCATTCTTGAACATGGGGTGAGACAATCTTACTAATTTGCTAGAGAAACAGTTCGGATTTAAGTAGAACTTTTGTATGACTGAAGTTTTTAGTGATAGGTGAAATGCTTTAATATTTAATCATTTCTGTCCTCCGAATTCATATTCATTATATAAATAGGACCGTTTAATTTTGTCTGGCTTGCCATTCCAAATAAAATTGAATATTTCTTTCTCATATAATTTAAAAACTGTTCTCTAGGCAAGACCATAAGCAAATTGTCACGAGTTACAAAGCCAGAACCCAGAAGCAGACCAGGACAAGGTAAGTTGAAACGAAGGTGAGTGTTTATTTACAAATTCAAGAGTGATGCTGAATAATCCAGGGAACAGAGCGGGCGGCGTTGATTAGTTGTTGGGGGTGCAGTGGTTGATCCCATCATGGCTCGGCAGCCGCCGACCACCAGGCAGAGGTTGGATGAAGGTTCCGGACGAGTGACTGCAGATGGAACAAAAGCGGAGGTAAGTAAACAACAAACCAACAAGGCGCAAAAACAACAAAACTAACGCTAGAAGCTCTAAGACTGATACTCTGGTAAACCTACTGTTCATGGCTAACGATCCGGCAGGGAATGGATGTTAGGCCAGAGCCTAAGAAGGGTGATGATCGGACCAGGTGTGCAGATTGCTGATGGGATGCAGTGCGAAATCAAGAGAGCTCCCGGAGCGTTCCAGAACCCTCGGGAAACTGAGATCACGAGCGAAAAACTAGTCCACAGACAGGACCCGACTCAGACTGCCGGATCGTTACAGTACCCCCCCTCCGACCAGACGCCACCGGGCGGACTCCCCCGGAGCGCCAGGATGGAGCGGTAGAAGTCACGGATGAGGTCAGCATCTAGGATCTGTCGCCGCGGAATCCAACTCCTCTCTTCAGACCATACCCCTCCCAGTCCACGAGATACTGGAAACCCGGCCCCGCCGTCTGGAATCCATGATCGTCGCACCGTGTAGGCAGGACCACCTCCGATCATCCGAGGAGGAGGAGGAGGAGGCGGAGGAGGCAACAGAGGACTGAGGAAAGCAGGCTTGAGGCAGGAGACATGAAAGGTGGGATGGACTCTGAGCGTCCTCGGGAGTTTGAGTCGAACTGCCACCGGATTGATCACCTTCTCCACCACAAACGGACCAATGAACCCGGTAACAACTTCCTAGACTCAATCCGTAAAGGAAGATCCCGTGTGGCCAACCAGACCCTATCTCCGATGGTATAGGTGGGAGCGGGGATCCGCGCGGTCCCTGGAGCTGATACCGTCCGCTCTAAGGTGCCTTTCTGGCCCGATGCCAGGTCCGGTGGCAACGGCGAATATGGGCCTGAACAGAAGGCACTGAGAGCTCCTTCTCCTGAGAAGGGAACAAGGGAGGTTGGTAGCCATACAGGCACTGGAAGGAGACATCCCAGTGGCAGATGTAGGGAGAGTATTGTGGGCATACTCAACCCAAGGCAACTGAGAGACCCAGGAGGTGGGGTTGGAAGAGGCCAGGCAACGTAGCGTGGATTCCATCTTCTGGTTGGCTCTCTCCGCCTGACCATTAGATTGGGGGTGAAAACCAGATGTGAGACTGACTGTAGCTCCAATGGCCAAACAGAAGGACTTCCAGACAGCAGAGTAAACTGAGGGCCACGGTCGGAAACGATATCACTGGGCAAACCGTGGACCCTGAAAACCTCCCTAACCAGGATCTCGGACGTCTCCGAGGCAGAGGGAAGCTTGGCAATTGGCACAAAGTGGGCGAACTTGCTGAATCTGTCCACGATAGTCAGAACGACCGTGTTCCCCTCAGAGCGGGCAACCCAGTGACAAAGTCCAGGGCCAGATGCGACCATGGTCGCCGGGAATAGGAAGGGGGTGAAGTAGTCCAGAGCTGGGCCGATTGGTACTCTTATTCTGCGCACACACTGGACAGGCAGCAACATAACCCCGAGTATCCTCGGCCATGGCAGGCCACCAAAACGTCTGCGAAGAAACGCATCGTCCGAGCCACGCCAGGGTGACAAGCCATCTTGCTGGCGTGGGACCATTTGAGGACCGCGGGACGAACCGACTCAGGCACAAACAACCGACCGGGTGGACCGTTACCGGACCGGGCTGCGTCGAAGGGCCGCCATCACCTCCTCCTCAATCTTCCACCTAACAGCTCCCACGACGCAGTTCCGGGGAGAATTGTCTCGGTCTTGGACCCACTCTCCCTCCGTCTTGGAGAACATCCGAGACAAGGCGTCGCCTTGCCGTTCTTAGATCCAGGTCGGACGTCAGGAAAAAATTGAATCGTCCGAAAAACAACGACCACCTGGCCTGACGGGAGTTGAGGCGTCTAGCCTGATTGCACGTAAGCAAGATTCTTGTGGTCAGTCCAGACAATAAGCGGTTGCTCCGCCCCCTCCAACCAGTGGCGCCACTCCTCCAAGGCAAGTTTCACCGCGAGAAGCTCCCGGTTACCCACATCGTAATTCCTCTCCCAGGCGAAAGGCGACGAGTAGTAGGCGCAGGGATGGAGTTTACTGTCCGTGGAGCATCGCTGCGACAGGATGGCGCCAACTCCCACATCAGACGCGTCCACTTCAACGACGAACTGACGGGCCGTGTCCGGTTGAGAGAGAATCGGTGCGTTGGTGAATCGCCTCTTCAAATCCAGAAACGCTCGATCCGCCTCCGGTTCCACTTGAAGCTCCTGATACTGGAAGTCAAGGCAGTTAACGGAGGCGGCCACACGGCTGTAATCCCGGATGAATCTGCGGTAGAAATTCGCAAACCCCAAAAATCTCTGGAGCTGCAATCTCGTACCGGGCTGGGCCCATTCCAGAACCGCTCTAACCTTCTCCTGGTCCATCCTAATCTCTCCCCTGGAGATGATGTACCCGAGAAAGGATGTCGTGTGGGCGTGAAACTCGCACTTCTCGGCCTTCACGAACAGGCGATTCTCCAACAATCGCTGCAGAACCTGCCGGACATGCTGGACGTGGTCGGAAGGTTCCTTCGAGAAAGATCAGAATGTCATCCAGATAAACAAACACAAAGAGACCCGATCATATCTCTCAGGACGTCGTTCACCATACTCTGGAATACCGCTGGAGCATTGGTCAGTCAAACGGCATCACCTGATACTCAAGTGACCCATCGGTGTATTGAAACCCGTCAACCACTGCGTCTCCCTCTCTGATCCGGACCATGTGATACGCATTGCGTAGGTCTAGCTTGGTGAACACCGTAGCACCCTGTAAGGAGTCGAAGGCAGAACTCATCAAGGGCAGGGGATACTTGTTCTTGACCGTGATGTCATTCAACCCCGATAATCAATACACGGTCGAAGAGAGCCATCCTTCTTACCCACAAAGAAGAATCCTCCCCCCAGGGGGTGATGACCGAGGACGACGAGACCAGCAGCTAGGGACTCCTTGATGTAGGTCTCCAAAGCCCCTCACGTTCAGGGCGGGAGATACTGTATAACCTTCCCTTGGGGTAGACAGCTCCAGGGAACAGGTTGATGGCACAATCATATGGTCGGTGGGGAGGGAGTGACAGAGCCTTCTGCTTACTGAAAACTTCCCCCAAATCGTGATATGTCTCGGGAACCAGGGACAAATCTGGGGTTTAGCCTCAATCACCTGACTGGGAACCGAATGGGGACAGGCAGTCTTGAGACAGTTAGCATGACAATCAAGGCTCCAACTCGTTACCTTGCCCGTCACCCAATCGAACGATGGGATTGTGTTCCTTCAGCCAGGGGTATCCAAGGACCAGAGGAACATGGGAAGGCGGCAGAATGAAGAATGAAATCATCTCAGAATGATTCCCCGACAACAGCATCTTAACCGGTTCAGTCCTCATCGTGATACGTGCCAGACTACTGCCGTCCAGAGTGGTAGCTTCAATGGCTTCCGGCAATTGCTCCTTGGAAAGCCCCAGCTGTTCCACCAACTCGGCATCTAGAAAGCTTCCATCGGCACCTGAATCGATAAAAGCGTTAATCGCTAAGCTCTGATTCCTGTTCATAAGGGTAGCCGGGAACGGGGTCTGACAGAGGTATTGAGAGGTCGAAACTGGCTCGCTAAAAGTCCTCCCAACTTTAGCTGAGCCGCGAGTTTGACGACCGCCGGGAACCAGTGGCGAGGTAATGTCCCGAACCGCCACAGTAGAGGCAACAGTTAGTCCCTACGTCTGTGTTGGCGCTCCTCCTTGGTTAACCCGTGCCGCCCCACTTGCATGGGTTCAGAATCGGGAGACAGAACCTCTCCACTAATCCTGTGTGGTGGCGATGATCGGCGTATTCTGATCCAATCCCCGACCCGACTGGAACCTGAGAAGCTGATCGGTTGGACGGAACCCATTGCTTCTCCCTCCTTCGCTCTCGGAGTCGATTATCCACCCGAATAGACAAGGCTACCAAGCTGTCCAGGTCACTAGGCTCCGGATAGGAGATCAACTCATCCTTGAGCTGCTCCGACAGACCCTGGTAAAGGCCGCTTGCAGAGACTCCTCATTCCACCCACTCTCCACAGCCAACGTCTTGAACTCGATCACGAAGTCGGCCACGCTGCGAGTTCCTTGGCGAAAGCGAAAACAGGCGCCTAGCTGCGTCCCTCCCTCGGACGGAATGGTCGAAGAGCTTCCCCTCATCTCGGCCGTGAACCCCTGGTATGAAGCCATGCAGGATCCTGTCGTTCCCAAGCGGCTGAAGCCCACTCCAGCCGCTCGACCACGCAGCAACTCAATCATAAAGGCTATCCTAGCCTTGTCTGTGGCATAAGAGTAGGGCTGTAGATCGAACACTAATCCACACTGCATAAGGAAGGAACGGCATCTTCCCAGCTCCCCCCTCATATTTATCCGGCGTCGGAACCTTGGGCTCACGGAAGGACACAGCTCCAGAAGCGGCAGGCGAGATGGGTGAAACCGGTAGTGGATCCTCCACCGAAACTGGGCGTTAGTTCTGGACCTCCGTCAGACCGGTAGAAAGGTTCCGAACTGACAACGCGATCTCCTGTAGTACCGTGCTATGATGGCCCAACATCTTCTCCTGATGGGTAATGGCATGGCGAACAGAGTCCAGGTCCGCTGGGTTCATTACTGGCCGGATCGTTCTGTCACGAGTTACAAAGCCAGAACCCAGAAGCAGACCAGGACAAGGTAAGTTGAAATGAAGGTGAGTGTTTATTTACAAATTCAAGAGTGATGCTGAATAATCCAGGGAACAGAGCGGGCGGCGTTGATTAGTTGTTGGGGGTGCAGTGGTTGATCCCATCATGGCTCGGCAGCCGCCGACCACCAGGCAGAGGTTGGATGAAGGTTCCGGACGAGTGACTGCAGATGGAACAAAACGGAGGTAAGTAAACAACAAACCAACAAGGCGCAAAAACAACAAAACTAACGCTAGAAGCTCTAAGACTGATACTCTGGTAAACCTACTGTTCATGGCTAACGATCCGGCAGGGAATGGATGTTAGGCCAGAGCCTAAGAAGGGTGATGATCAGGACCAGGTGTGCAGATTGCTGATGGGATGCAGGTGCGGAAATCAAGAGAGCTCCCCGGAGCGTTCCAGAACCCTCGGGAAACTGGAGATCACGAGCAGAAAAACTAGTCCACAGACAGGACCCGACTCAGACTGCCGGGATCGTTACACAAATAGGTAAACTGGGATAATACTAAAGTGTTAATCAGGGTGATTTTTCCACAAATACAGGTACCTTTCCATAGTAGCAAGATCTTATCTATTTTAGCTAACTTTCTATTAAAATTTATTGGAGTGAGATCATTTATTTCATTTGGGATATGTATTCCGAGTATATCCAATTCCATTTTAAAGTGGTCCTCTGTAGCTCAATTGGTAGAGCATGGCGCTTGTAACCGGGGCGGCAGGTGGCTTAGTGGGTAAGAGCGTTGTGCCAGTAACCGAAAGGTCGCTGGTTCTAATCCCCAAGCCAACTAGGTGAAAAATCTGTCGATGTGCCCTTGAGCAAGGCACTTAACCCTAATTGCTCCTGTAAGTCGCTCTGGATAAGAGCGTCTGCTAAATGACTAAAATGTAATGTAAATGTAACGCCAGTGTAGTGGGTTCGATCCCCGGGACCACCAATACGTAAAAATGTATGCGCAAATGACTGTAAATCGCTTTGGATAAAAGCGTCTGCTAAATGGCATATTATTATATATTATTATAAAGTGATCCAATATGTAATATAGTACATTTATCATAATTTGGTTGTAATCCACACTGTAATCCCAAACAGTTGTACTAGCTCATAAGTAATAAGGTCATAACAGTCAAATGTCGTTATGCAGTTGACCAAACTATAAAGTGTTGAGCTCTGTTGAGATTTATGCCACTTTAATTGAAGAGGGCTCAATATTTTATAGGTAATTTGTGTGGAACGCTCAAAAAAGTTTAGGTAGTGTCATGACGTTACGACGTCATGACGTTCTGGTGGTGGGTCATCTCTCCCTCAGGAAAGCTGAGTCAGCCATCTTGAATTTGCTTTGATGCAGGGCTGTTTGGGCCGACCGTGTGGATGTGGAACACAGTTTAATTTGTTTTAATTTGTTTGCAATGCGCAGTTTTATGCTGCTCGCTTGAAACCACCACCACCTCCGTTTTTATCATTAGTCTTATTGCCTTCGTTTTCTTAAGCGCCATCTTATCATCACCTCTGATTTGGTAAGTAACTCTAATGTTGTTTTTGTTGTTTAAAAAAAAATTGAATTTCGATAGTCTTAAATGTGGAACTGGGAATACATTTGTACAATGTGCACAGTGAATATTTGTTGTAAATAGTTTAAAAATCTAAGTAATTGTAACTTTAGAAGTTGTTAAATATGTGACAAATACGTTACGTTACTTCATCTTACAACGGTGTAACGTTATCAGCTGGTTTCCTGGATGAACTACATTTCCCATAATGCATGTTTGCCCGGGACATTGACGGTGGAGGAAGGTCCATGAGTTTTCGCTGTTCGCGGTAATGCAAGTGCGTACTGTGAGTATACTTATTTCAATCAAGTGTCTGCCTTACACAGTAAATATTTTACGTTATCGAGCTGTGTGTACGTGTGTGCTAGCGTGAAACGAACAATGCTAAACAACATAATGTGAGTGTGTTATCATGATGCTATCCAGGCCTGTGTTTGTATTTCTTCCTAGGCTCAAGTGTGTGATTGTGAGATCATCTCGAAATCCTTTTAACAGTTCAGGTAGGATGTATTATGAAATAGTGTTACTAATGTAATACATTGCTAAAACCAAGTATAGAGTGTATTTGTTATAATTCATTGGTATTAGATTTAAAAGGTGATCGAATAGCTCCTGATTTGTAATGTCATTAATGCATTTCTTTTGAAGCAATGTTTAAAAAAAAATGTATAAGTGAATAGGTTGGTTTACTTTTAAGTTTAAATTTCCCACGTATCGCGTTAAAGTTTTGACCAATGAGCTAACTTGTTAAGTTGTGGCCAATGGGAGAGTGGACTGGTTGCCGGGAAAGAAAATGGAGGGAAAAGTTGAAAGAAGAGAGAGGAGAGACGTTAGTGGGGTTGGTGAAGGAAAAACGACCAAAGGAAACGATAAAGAGAGAACAAAACCATACCTACAGAGTTTTTTTAAGGGAAATCCTGATTTTATTTCTATAAGAGAGTGTTTATTATTTAGTTAAGAAAGACCAAGTGGAGACTGAAGCTGCCGTCGCATTGTGGAGACATTCGACATCCTAGAGAGGAGACCTAGAGGTTAGCCTAGCATCGTGCAAGACTTGGAGAGAATTGCTTGTGAAGATCAGTTCGGGTTTCCAACGGATGTCTGTTGCTGCTACCGAGTACTGGCTGCATTGATAGCTGTGTTCGGGGTGGATCTTGTGAGGACACCTGCACGGAACTACTATATTTTGCTGAGGCATTATCTACAAGTAGTGAGTAACTACAAATGTGGGGTGGACTTCGGGACTTTATGTATGTCGTCATTTTTTTATGAGCTCCAACACCGCCCAGGGTTTAAGCAAGCTTGCAAATAATTTGGACATGGGGTTGTGGAAAAATCATTGGGGTTTATAATTTGTATTTCTTTTGATGTGATACATTGAACATTTGATTAATATAGATCTTGAACCTTATGTCTGTTGTATTGGTGGAGTCATTTACTGTTTCAGTTTCATTTAATGCATGGGAAAGCATATCCTTATAACAATAACCAAGTCTATAATCATTCTATCTGAAGTTAATACCCTATTTGTCATTCACCCTAGCAAGTTTACAATAGGGATTCTTATTGGAGATGTCCTTCTCACCTAATATCCCATGCTGTTCAGATATTCTAAATAAGGTAATATCGTGAGAGTCAAATTCGAGCCTGGTGAGAGGGTTACACTAATAATTGGTTTTATTTTATGTGTTTCCACAGTCATTCTTTTGCTATTTCTCTAAATGTTTTTATCTCAACTGTGGGGTCAACAGTTGATCACTTGAACTCCTTTATTAATACTTTGTTAAATACAAAGAACAACAACAGAAATAGCAGATCTATAAGCACACAACTTTGATGCTTTGCTTGTTAATAACTAACTTGCTTATCTTTTAACATTTTAATTTTTACTATAATTAGTGTACAATGAATGTTTTTGATATTTGTGTAATTATTATTGTAATGGATATTTTTTGTCCATGTAGGAACAACGTGATGTAAATATGAGACGGGCCCTCGTCCTTCGTGCACTTCCTGTGTACCTGCGTGAAGATGCCTCCAAGTTTTTCAGGACCTGTAATGTAAGTGTACTGGCCTCACTATCAATCCCTTTGCTTAGCTATTCAGTCAGCTTAAACATGACATCACTCAAAGAACTCTAGGAGAACCAGAGGGCATTCCAGAAAGCAGGTTATGTGAAAACCATCAGTATAGCCAATTGTATTTTTTCCAACAACGTAATTTCAAAGTCTGTGTTTCTAGTTTGTCGCGCATTGAGTATGAGATAAAATGTTTTTATATTTCATTTTCAGCCGATTTTAAATAAAACAAAATAGCCTAAAATAAAACATTGAACAACATTCAACCACTTCCTTAAAGGCTAATATAAAATAAAGTGATGTTAAATTCAAAATGAAAAAGACGACTGCATCTGAAACTCTGTCAGTGATTTATATAACAGCCGCAGCCAGAAAATGTCTGCTTCCTGTTTTCTCCCGTTGCCATGGTGAATAACCGTATCGGAGCTCCATTGATGATGGCTTTTTACTAGTCGTCAGGCACAAGCTCAACTCCGAGTTAACGTACTCTGAGTCAACTTACCTAACTCAGATCAGCTGTTCTGTAACTGAAAACTCAGTTTCACTTCACAGGGTAAGTCAACTCTGAGTTCAGGGTTAAGCTCAGTTTGTTGAACCTCCTTTCTGGAATAGCCCCCAGAACCTGTTTATGAAGTTTCCTTGAGTTGTTATTCTGCAAACTGACATGTAGAAATTACATAAATGAAAAGGTAAGTATAAAGAATTCCACTAAACAAAAAGTATGCTTACAGGTAGGTGTGAAACTAACATAAAATAATAAGCATGTGTAAAGAAAATAGTTTAAACATGTAGCTTAGTTGCAGTCTAAGTGCAAAGTGACCGTAATGTCTAGACATCATTAGCATGATTTGTATCCTTGAGGGGCTGAACTCATTTTTGTATTATTTGTGTTTTATAGTCAGCAGATGGTCCAGACCTCACTGACACTCCGGTGGCTCTCCTGACAGTTGTCACTGATGATACTACTGATGCGGCCCTCTTCAGCCCTGAGAGCATCTGTATTGTCGTGGAAGATGAAATACTTGTGAGTGGTCCCACAAACCTGGCTGACTCATTTCTCCTGCTCTTTGGGTATGTCTATGCACTAGACCTACAGTACCCAAAGAATCTTGAGCTTACATTCACATTTATCCAAAAAGTTGTGATGTGTCTTGAGGACAACAAACCACTGAAAGGCCGTCTACTGACACTGAAGAATGATTTGTTCAATGAGTGAATCACTCAGAATGGACTATTTGTTGAGCTGAGTATTGAGGATGTTTTTAGTTTTTTTCCCCTCTTTACAAATGTAATAATTTGCCTCTTCTACCTCATGTTTAATATGTTACACTGTTTGCCTCTTCTACCTCAGATTTAATACATTGATTGTTAATAGATAAATATCACAACATTGACGTATTGCCAAGCCCAAGTTTTTGTACTGTACTTGTGGGAAACGACTGTTGAATTCATGCACTATACATGTTTAATGTTGTGTGACCTAATGCTTACCTTGATGTTGCCAGTTGAAGTACGGCACAGTAGAAACCAGTACTTTTATTTGAATGTTTTATTTAAAAAAGTGAGTTGCAGCCTTCAAGGTACAGTAAGTGCCAAAACGTTTTAAATGGCTCCACATTCTAATAGTTGTCATTGCTGTTGAGGATGGATTATAATTAGAATCTTATTGAATTTTATCATGAAGCCTTTGTGAGTTTTTATCATAATGTTTACTGAATAGTGTGATATGGAGACCCAAAATACTGAATCTACCCTCTGTAGCAATGACCACTCTCAGAATATGGAACTATTAACACTTAATGTACTTTAAAACACATTTTGTTTTATGGAGTCATTTCCTTTTCCTTTTTGTTTTAATTTATGACAAGCACTTTGTTTTGACTGAGCTCCTTTTGATTCGTGCCTTTTTAAAAGCACATTGTGTTGAATAAAAAAAAAGTTAAATTGTCACTGTGGTGTCACTTTCATGTTTTCTAACATTATTCGCTGATTATAATTGTGTAATGGACCGACATCAGTATTTCAGTTTAGAATTCATTTTGATTGCATGTCCCACATTATGAGTTGAAGAATATTGAAAATTTTGAGTGTATTTCACACATTATATGAGTTGAAGAATATTTAATATTTTGAGTGTATTTCCCACATTTATGAGTTGAAGAATATTGAAAGTTTTGAGTGTATTTCCCACATTATGAGTTTAAAAATATTGAAAATTTTGAGTGAATTACTCCCTAATTATAAGTTGAGGAATATCAATATTTATAAGATAACATTGAGATAATTTAAGGCAACTGTAAATGTAATTTTTATTTTATGTAAACTTAAAACATTTAAAAACATCACTAAAATATTTTTGTGTAATCTGTTACAAAATAATTTTTGAGTTATGTGAACTTATTAGGGTTTACAGTGCAGAGAGGTTAGAAAATGTATCTAGATCCTCTATGAGGCTGTGGAGGGATTCAAGTTGTGGATTTAAAAGAAAACATCGTACAATGACACCTTTGTTTTTAAGCCCTGGATTTCTAATCCCTTGATATTATTGTTGGATCTGATTTTAATAGCTAACATTTTGATGGCCATAATAAATAGATATGCCGATAGTGTCACGGTTTCGGCCGAGGCTGCTCCTCCTCCTTGTTTGGGCAGGTTTCGGCGGTCGTCGTCCCCGGAGTACTAGCTGCCACCGATCTATGTTTCATGTTCGTTTGGTTTTGTCTTGATGTTGTACACCTGTGTCTAGTTAGTCCTTATTAGTGTCCTATTTAGTTCTCGTTGTGTGTGTCAGGTGTTGTGTGTGATTGCTCTTCTGCTTGGTGTTCTGAGCTACGTGTTTCCCTCCGTTGTTTTGGAGAGGTTTTCGCACATGTTAGTGCGCCTATTGTTTGACGCCTGTGTGCGCCTTTATTCTCGCCTCCGGGCTTGTTTGCTCGTGTACTACGTGAATATTTCACTAAAGTCTTTTGGACGTAGTTTCTGCGTCCTGCGCTTGATTCCTGCACCACACCCACCTTCAGCACCCCTGACAGATTGTGGACAACCTTGTTTTACTTCTCGACAGTTTAAAACTTAAGAAATAACCATTATTTACTATTTTAAACCTAGGGTTACTATACATGATTTTAACCCATTTTATAAGAGATTCTCCAAAATTGAAATGCTCCAGGCATTTATATATCAACTCCAGTCATACTTTATCAAATGCCTTTTCAAAGTCTGCTATGAATAGCAGGCCTGGTTTCCCAGATTTTTTATAGCATTCTATTGTTTCCAGTAAAAATAAAAGATCTGCCTTAATTTTGCTGGACCCCAGGAAGAGTTGCTGCTGCCTTGGCTGTGTGATGTCCTCTCTCACAGGAATGACCGTGGTGTTGGCGACAGCCACATATGATCCTCTGTCCATCCTACAATGGATATCCTCTTCTCTGTGGAATCAAAGACAGCAAGTATAATGTCAATGTGCTGTGTTTGTGTGATTTTGAGTAATCCATTGTTCATTAATGCAATGATTGGAGACGCTTCATTTCAATATCCATTCTTGTATATTTCACATCTAAGCACCGTGGCACAAACTCTCAATATTTTCCCTGAATTATGGACTTGATGGAATGTGGTGGAAACTCCACCTGAGCCATACCTACTCCATCATACATATATGTATATACTTAACTGTATTCTTGATAAACTATGTTGGGAATTAATGTTGAGCATCCAACATTTCGTTTACAGCTTTCAGATCTGCTGTCATGAAATGGTTAAGGGGAATGGAATGAATTGGAACTTATCTGACATAATGTGTGTGTGTGTGTGTTAGCAGTACACTCTTTTTAAGGATACAGATTGATGACCACACCTCCATGTCTGTGTGGCATTAACCCCGGTACCCATTTTACACTTACCTGAGTTCTCTTCATGTTTCTAGTGCTGCCACATTCCATCAACCCGGCGGGAAGTATTCTCCTCACCAAAGAGCTCAACACTGGGAATCGACACAATGTTACAATTGCAACATCAACTATGTAGTGACCTGACTAACTCACTTTTTTATGTAGCTGTCATTAGTACTGTAGCCAGCACATCTTCCTTTTTTTCACAGCTGTCACTAATCCTGTTTTGTCCCAGAAACATAGATTGTTAAATTCTATTTGCTTCCATTTAGTTTGAAAATGTGTGTTTTTTTGTTGTTATTATTATAACGTATATTCTTTATATCTGGACATGGTCCAATTTGTACAACTCAGAGCAGTTTATCTTGCTGCCAAAATAAATAAAAATCATTAGTACTGTACATCCCCTTTGCCCATGTTTCTTGGAGATCCTTTGAATGGTTAAGTGTTGTGATACTATCAACTCATCCTGTGATATAAGCACATTCATAACTGTTTTATAACATCTAAAATGAATGTCACTTTATTTAAGGCGTCTGTGCACACTAGAAGGGCATATGACATGGTTATGACGCCCATCATCCCATTCAATGTAATAATGTGCAAGTTTGGTAAATTAAATAATACCCTGTTATAACATCTTGCATGTAGACTTATGTAGCATGTAATAACATTACAAAAGTACTCATGCAGACTTTGTAATAGCAGTTGTTATTAACAGCTGACAGAGCATATGACAACAGTATGAACAGTCATCTAGAAGACCAATTATAACTAGTTTTATAACATTGTATGGGGTTACTAAGTCATGACAACTTATACCAAATGTGATAGTGTTATATAGCTATTACAAAGGCATTATGAATGCATGCATAAGGACACCTACAGTAAAGTATTACTGTAGGTGTGGTCCTCTGTAGCTCAATTGGTAGAGCACGGCGCTTGTAACGCCAGGGTAGTGGGTTCGATCCCCAGGACCACCCATACGTTAAAAAAATGCCACTTTGCAGACGCTTTTATCCAAAGCGACTTACAGTCATGCGTGCATACATTTTTTGTGTATGGGTGGTCCCGGGGATCGAACCCACTACCCTGGCGTTACAAGCGCCGTGCTCTACCAGCTGAGCTACAGAGGACCACACTGGAAACTGTTGAGCGTGAAAAACACAGCAACATTGCAGTTCATGACACAAACTGATGCGCCTGGCACCTACTACCATACCATAATCCGTTCAAAGGCACTTCAAACTTTTGTCTTGCCCATTCCCCCCCTGAATGGCACACAGACACAATCCATGTCTCAACTGTCTCAAGGCTTGAAAATAATTATTTAACCTGTCTCCTCCCCTTCATCTACACTGATTGAAGTGGATTTAACAAGTGACATCAATACGGGATCATAGCTTTCACCTGGATTCACCTGGTCAGTCTATGTAATGTTTTGTACACTCAGTGTATATGGTTCAGCTAGTAACTAGCTAAAGTTAGCATTCCGCTAACTAGTGGATAATGATCTACCCTTACAAAAATGTACCATGGTACTACTATGGTACTTTCATTCATACCATGGCACTACTATGGTACTTTCACTTATACCATGGTATAGTCTGAATCATGGTATTTTTCAACAGTTGACTGATCATTTTCCAAGTTGACTTTATATTATTTAAGGATTCTTGGAATTTGTTAGTAAAATCTATTTTGAGATATTCGAAGTAGGTGAGTAAATTGTTTCTTGTACTTTTTGTAATTTGCAGAATTCAGGGGAGAGGGATTTGTGAGAAACTTTTTATACAACTTTTCTTTTTTAAACTGAGAATTTTTGTAGACTGGTTGTAAACCAAGGTTTCCAGAAGCCATCTGCTGCTCTCTTATGTGGTTTAACTAAGGGAAAGCAGTGGTGAAATACAGAATTCACCACTGCTTTCTGGACAGCAGACTCCACATCGGCCTGATTATCTAAATTGTCCCATTAAATATCATCAATCAACATTTTAAAGCGCTCACAATGACTTTGCTACTAATCATTCCCATCTGTTCATTTCCAGCTGCCAAAGAGAAGTGGAAAATTGGAAAGTGGTCAGAAATGTCAGTATACCTGTATTAGCCACATTATTCAAAGAATTTGTACAAATATTATCAATAAGGGTGGCAGATGAACTGGTCACTCTTGTGGGCTTATAGATGAGGGGATACAGATAGCTGGAGTATAAAGTATTCAAAAAGTCTGATGTCAGTGAATGGTTCTCACTTTATATAAGTTTGTTGTAATCACCCAATAGAAAACACATTTTATATTCATTATTAATCAAATCCAAGGTTGATACAAGGATATCAATGGCCGATAGATGCATCCAATTACCACTTTTTTACCAATAAAAAAATGAACAAAAAAAATCCTCTCTTACAAAGAATTGAAAATGTTTATGAACAAAAATGGACACTCATCCTCCCACTCTTGAGGTTCTACAGTGGTGAATAGCGTTATAAGGAGACATGTCATGAAGCATGGTTGTCTCTTCAGTCAACCATGTTTCTGAAAGGGAAACAATGGAAAATTCATGATTGAGAGAAGACAGATAATGAACAAGGTGGTCATGATTTTTAGGAACACTGCAAACGTTCAAATGAAATGTTGAAAATGAGCTGCTATACAGGTTGTTAAATGGCTTAACATTATAGTAATCACAAGTGGTAGACTCATCTCTTGTAAATCTCAGGAAATTTGAATCAACAGTCATATTTATTGTTCGCTTCATTAATATCTAATGGGTTAAAGACCATGTTATCAGGGTTGATATCCTGCCCAACTAAAAGAGATACGCAGTCGTAATCATCCAGAGAATGGAACGGAAACACAGAAGTGCATGCCTCACATGTCCAATACAACCATACATGTGTGTTAGTTTTATCAATAGGGGTGCACTTCCTATGGAATGCACACTGACACTGTCCACATAACACCACTGAAGACTTCAGCGGGTTATGACATTTATGCGATGTTGCCTTTCTTTCATTATTTACTTAGTCATGGCAGCAGTTCCTTTCTTTTGAGGCATACCTTTTTGGAGAAGTCTTCATTGATGAAGATTTTGGTTGCCTTCAGGCACTTGGCTCTCCTGAGAATCTCCTCCTTGTCTTTGAACCTGAGCAGTTTCACCACTATAGATCTGGGCCGTCCATCGGGGAACAAAGTGCCATTCCTGTGCGCCCTCTCCATCTCGAGGAGTTTAGTGTCCAGTTTGAGTTGATCTGCCAGGAGTTTCTTGCCTTGACTTCTGTGTTATGCCAAGATTCAGTTTTTACGTCTTCAATACCATCGATTAAAATGTTATTGCGCCTCGAATGGTTTTCGAGGTAGTCTCCTTTGGAAGAGTGCTTGTCAAGTGTTGTTTGGAAAATTTATAAATCTTCAGACATGGTTTTGAATGTAGTCTGGCTTTTGACATTCACACCCTTTAGCTCCTCCACCTCCGACTGCGTAAATTCCAAACTGTGTTTAAATTCCATTACATCCTTAAACAGATCAACCCTTTTGTTGGTAGAATCCCTAAAGAGTTGCAGGAAGGAGTTTAAGTTATTTTCCTGCAGATATATTAGATCTTTATATAACTTTTTGTTGATCGAGTAGTTCATGGAGTGTAATGCTTGATACGCATTCCTCTTCCGCATTGAGCTTTGCAGCGTTTTTCTTTCTAGTATTCGCCATGCTACAAGGTTGTTGTGAGCTAAAATGAGTCCGCAAACACAACCCACACCCCGCCTCCCAAAAACAAGCTCCGCCAGTGAAATGGCAAACACACACAAGCAACACACACTTCATCACACATGCACCAGTACGATAAATGGAGAAAGCAGAAAAATTGTTCACTGTATGGATCCTGGCTACACTTTACTAAACGAGCGGGAGATTACCAACTAGCAAGTTAGTGCTATGGATACAAGCAATATGCGGGGCAGTAAGCCAAAACACCGGTCAAAGATGCTTGGGCAAGACAGTGGTAGGAGCATTCGCTTAACCACGGAACGAGCAGCGTGAACGAGCAGCCAATGAGGCCCTTTATCTACTTCCCCAGTCAGATGAACTCGTGGATAACATTTTTATGTCTCTGTGTCCCATATGAAGGAAGTTAGAGGTAGTTTCGCGAGCCAATGCTAACTACATTTAGTGCAATGACTGGAAGTCTATGCCAACAGATACCCATAGACTTCCAGTCATTGTGCTAATGCTTGTTAGCAATTACGCTAGCTCTAGTTACCATAAAAATGGTATCCATGACTTCATCTGATTCTGGGGAAGTAGATATTTCCAAAACACCGAAGTATCCCTTTACATTTCTATCGGGAATCATGGAAGCTTTACAGATTAAATAGAGCCCTAAAGCTAGACCTTACCTAGCAGGCCTCTGGTGGCACTCATAAATAATCACTGCACATGCATGGGTGCCCAGAAGGAGCTGGAACCTTTTAGATGCTTCCAGAATATATATACTGACATGCAAATCACTATACAGTATTGAGGCTATAAACATTGCAGCGATAGCATGCAAAAATACACATTGGTAATACAATCAGGAGTAGGCCTAGTGGTATTCTATAAACACATGTAGCAATGGTAACCACACTGATAGAAAATAGCATGTAAGAGGTACATACAAACTTTCCTCTCTAATCCAAACAAGTAGTAGAGCTGTAGGCTAGCAAACAACACTGTAACTTATCTTAACCCTACAAACCTAACGCAGGACAGCCATAAACACACCGAATATCAACCCGATAATATTCCCACACTTACATGCCAAATAGAAGCACAATATCTCAAGTAGAAAGGCAGCATGTACAAAGTCCGTCAGCACAACATTAATTCTTCCAAATGCTTCTTCTTCTTCAGTGGGGTTTATCGGAGGTTGGCATCCAACGTTATGGTGCATTACCGCCACCTACTGTACTGGAGTGTGGGCCAGAGACAGGGAGAAACTAAATCCTACCTGCCAGCTCCGTTACAAAATATCTAATGACGTTCTACTCAATATACTCTTTAAACTAATTTCCTGTATCTCCTTCTCCCGCATACTAGATCTCATCCTCTCTCTTTCCCTCTGATACTGCCCACACTGTCGCAATACACGCTCTACGGTCTCTGTTTCTTGACAATAATCACACTTTCCTGTTGGGTGCTTTCCTATCACATTTAATGTCTTATTCAACTGGCTGTGTCCCACCCTTAATCTTGTAAAAATAGCCTCCTCTCTTCTGCCCCTTCCTGCCGTCCTCCCCTCCCTGACTTTCCTCTGTACTTGAAATAAATGCCTTCCCTTATTATCTCTTTTCCGCTGCTTCTGCCATCTCTGCACCATCACTGTATATATCAGTCTTTTTGCCTCTGCCTTGCTCATTGACACTTCAACATCAACATCCCCACTACTAAAAGCTTGTTTAGCCTCGTTCCCCTCCACCCCCACATGGACGGGGACCCAAGTAAATCTTATCTGTATACCCATCTGTTTAATCCTGCCATGGGTTTGTAGCACCTCATAAAGCAGGTCTTGTCTGCCACGTGCGCTAAAGGACTGGAGACTCATTAACACTGCACATGAATCAGAGCAAATAACTACTCTGTCTTGTTTGACTTCCTCCACCCACTGCAAGGCCAACAGTATGGCCATCAGCTCCACCGTATATACAGCCAGATGATCGGTAATACGTTTCCTGACTTCCACCCCACATTCCTGCTGACCCAGTACGTCCTGTCCTTGGATCTTATGAACCATCTGTGTAAATGGCCACAAAATCCTGATACGCAGTATCCAGACGTCTCTTAAACAAATCAGATGGATCAACACCATCCCTATCTTTCTGTAGTCTCTTCAACACTTCTAGATCAACTACTGGAGGCGGGAGTAGCCATGATGGATTTACAGGAATAACTACCGTTGGACTAAACTCCCTTCCATACAGTCCCATCTCCTTTGCCTGGGTATTACCCACCCACCCACCCACCCAAAGCTCGTGTTCTGTCTTCGCTCATGTTCCCAGCATGCCTGTAAAATCCCTTTCGCAGGATGAGACACCCCATGTCCTTGTAGGTTGACCCAATAATTAATTGCCAGCTGCTGTCTCCTAATCTGCAATGGCATTTCCCTATCTCCACCTGTTATGCAGCCACTGGGGACGTCCGAAACGCCCCACTACATATTCTGAGTCCTTGCCCCTGTATGACATCTAGCCTTTCCAGTGAGGTCCGGGCTGCCGAACCATATGCTATACTGCCATAGTCTATTACAGATCGGATCAATGCAACATACAGTGGGGAGAACAAGTATTTGATACACTGCCGATTTTGCAGGTTTTCCTACTTACAAAGCATGTAGAGGTCTGTAATTTTTATCATAGGTACACTTAAACTGTGAGCAACGGAATCTAAAACAAAAATCCAGAAAATCACATTGTATGATTTTTAAGTAAATAATTTGCATTTTATTGCATGACATAAGTATTTGATACATCAGAAAAGCAGAACTTAATATTTGGTACAGAAACCTTTGTTTGCAATTACAGAGATCATATGTTTCCTGTAGGTCTTGACCAGGTTTGCACACACTGCAGCAGGGATTTTTGGGCCCACTCCTCCATACAGACCTTCTCCAGATCCTTCAGGTTTCGGGGGCTGTCGCTGGGCAATATGGACTTTCAGCTCCCTCCAAAGATTTTCTATTGGGTTCAGTTCTGGAGACTGGCTAGGCCTCTCCAGGACCTTGAGATGCTTCTTACGGACCCACTCCTTAGTTGCCCTGGCTGTGTGTTTCGGGTCGTTGTCATGCTGGAAGACCCAGCCACGACCCATTTTCAATGCTCTTACTGAGGAAAGGAGGTTGTTGGCCAAGATCTCGCGATACATGGCCCCATCCATCCTCCCCTCAATACGGTGCAGTCGTCCTGTCCCCTTTGCAGAAAAGCATCCCCAAAGAATGATGTTTCCACCTCCATGCTTCACGGTTAGGATGGTGTTCTTGGGGTTGTACTCATTCTTCTTCTTCCTCCAAACACGGCGAGTGGAGTTTAGACCAAAAAGCTCTATTTTTGTCTCATCAGACCACATGACCTTCTCCCATTCCTCCTCTGGATCATCCAGATGGTCATTGGCAAACTTCAGACGGGCCTGGACATGCGCTGGCTTGAGCAGGGGGGACCTTGCGTGCGCTGCAGGATTTTAATCCATGACGGCGTAGTGTGTTACTAATGGTTTTCTTTGAGACTGTGGTCCCAGCTCTCTTCAGGTCATTGACCAGGTCCTGCCGTGTAGTTCTGGGCTGATCCCTCACCTTCCTCATGATCATTGATGCCCCACGAGGTGAGATCTTGCATGGAGCCCCAGACCGAGGTTGATTGACCGTCATCTTGAACTTCTTCCATTTTCTAATAATTGTGCCAACAGTTGTTGCCTTCTCACCAAGCTGCTTGCCTATTGTCCTGTAGCCTAGTGCAGGTCTACAATTTTATCCCTGATGTCCTTACACAGCTCTCTGGTCTTGGCCATTGTGGAGAGGTTGGAGTCTGTTTGATTGAGTGTGTGGACAGGTGTCTTTTATACAGGTAATGAGTTCAAACAGGTGCAGTTAATACAGGTAATGAGTGGAGAACAGGAGGGCTTCTTAAAGAAAAACTAACAGGTCTGTGAGAGACAGAATTCTTACTGGTTGGAAGATGATCAAATACTTATGTCATGCAATAAAATGCAAATGAATTACTTAAAAATCATACAATGTGATTTTCTGGATTTTTGTTTTAGATTCCGTCTCTCACAGTTGAAGTGTACCTATGATAAACATTACAGACCTCTACATGCTTGGTAAGTAGGAAAACCTGCAAATTCGGCAGTGTATCAAATACTTGTTCTCCCCACTGTACATGGTCTTCAGTGAGGATAACCCAGCCCCCCACTCCTTCCCCGTCAGACAGCACATCACATTTAGCACCTTCCTACACTTTCCCACCACTCTCTCAATGTGTTCTGCCCAGGTCAGTCTAGTGTCAAAGTATACCCCAAGGAACCTGAAGTCCCCCACCCTCTCCAAGTTTCTCCCATATAACCTCAAGCATACCTCATCTCCCACTTTCCTGCTGGTAAAGAACACTGTTTGAGTTTTCTCTACAGAGAACCTGAATCCCCACATTAATGCCCACCGCTCTACCTCATCATTTGCTTCCTGGTGTCCCAAAGGCATGTAAGCACACTCTGCTTGAGGTGTAGGAGGCAGGGCCCTGGAGTGCGTCTGAGCGTCCTGATTGGGTGGCATCGGCGGGTGATTGACGGGCCTGAAGGCCAATCAGATTGATAGTGCCTGCCTTTTTTTACATTTATTTTTTTACACATGATAATAACACAAAAACAATCTATGGCATTAGCTAACTAGTGCAACTATCCAGCTAACCTTTGTAGCTAGCCAGCAAAGCTAGCTAGCAAAACTAAAAGGATTGCATATATAACTCTAGCCAAACAAAATAAATGTTTTTCCAAATATTAGCTACAGTGAGGGAAAAAAGTATTTGATCCCCTGCTGATTTTGTAAATTTGCCCACTGACAAAGAAATGATCAGTCTCTAATTTTAATGGTAGGTTTATT
Source organism: Coregonus clupeaformis (assembly GCF_020615455.1). Classification (NCBI taxonomy): domain Eukaryota; kingdom Metazoa; phylum Chordata; class Actinopteri; order Salmoniformes; family Salmonidae; genus Coregonus; species Coregonus clupeaformis. The sequence continues at coordinate 385,139 of NW_025533815.1, read as the reverse complement.
TGAACAGTGAGAGACAGAATAACAACAAAAGCATCCAGAAAAACGCATGTCAAAAATGTTATAAATTGATTAGCATTTTAATGAGGGAAATAAGTATTTGACCCCTCTGCAAAACATGACTTAGTACTTGGTGGCAAAACCCTTGTTGGCAATCACAGAGGTCAGACGTTTCTTGTAGTTGGCCACCAGGTTTACACACATCTCAGGAGGGACTTTGTCCCACTCCTCTTTGCAGATCTTCTCCAAGTCATTAAGGTTTCGAGGCTGACGTTTGGCAACTCGAACCTTCAGCTCCCTCCACAGATTTTCTATGGGATTAAGGTCTGGAAACCGGCTAGGCCACTCCAGGACCTTAATATGCTGCTTGTTGAGCCACTCCTTTGTTGTCTTGGCCTTGTGTTTTGGGTCATTGTCATGCTGGAATACCCATCCACGACCCATTTTCAATGCCCTGGCTGAGGGAAGGAGGTTCTCACCCAAGATTTGACGGTACATGGCCCCGTCCATCGTCCCTTTGATGCGGTGAAGTTGTCCTGTCCCCTTAGCAGAAAAACACCCCGAAAGCATAATGTTTCCACCTCCATGTTTGACAGTGGTGATGGTGTTCTTGGGGTCATAGGCAGCATTCCTCCTCCTCCAAACACGGCGAGTTGAGATGATGCCAAAGAGCTCAATTTTGGTCTCATCTGACCACAACCCAGGTCTCCTCTGAATCATTCAGATGTTAATTGGCAAACTTCAGACGAGCATGTATATGTGCTTTCTTGAGCAGGGGGACCTTGCGGGCGCTGCAGTATTTCTGTCCTTCACGGCGGAGTGTGTTACCAATTGTTTTCTTGGTGACTATGGTCCCAGCTGCCATGAGATCATTGACAAGATCCTCCCGTGTAGTTCTGGGCTGATTCCTCACCGTTCTCATGATCATTGCAACTCCACAAGGTGAGATCTTGCATGGAGCCCCAGGCCGAGGGAGATTGACAGGTCTTTTGTGTTTCTTCCATTTGCGAATAATCGCACCAACTGTTGTCACCTTCTCACCAAGCTGCTTGGCGATGGTCTTGTAGCTCATTCAAGCCTTGTGTAGGTCTACAATCTTGTCCCTGACATCCTTGGAGAGCTCTTTGGTCTTGGCCATGGTGGAGAGTTTGGAATCTGATTGATTGATTGCTTCTGTGGACAGGTAACTTTTATACAGGTAAGATTATGAGCACTCCCTTTAAGACTGTGCTCATAATCTCAGCTCGTTACCTGTATAAACGACACCTGGGAGCCAGAAATCTTTCTGATTGAGAGGGGGTCAAATACGTATTTCCCTCATTAAAATGCAAATCAATTTATAACATTTATGACATGCGTTTTTCTGGATTTTTTTGTTGTTATTCTGTCTCTCACTGTTCAAATAAACCTACCATTACAATTATAGACGGATCATTTCTTTGTCAGTGGGCAAACGTACAAAATCAGCAGGGGATCAAATACTTTTTTCCCCCACTGTAGCTGGCTAGCATTAATGAGGCCAGAAAAAACTTTCCTCACACGCTAGGAAGGTATTTCCTCCAACTTAATAATGATAAGGTGCCTCTCTTTCCCAAAACACAAGTTTTCTGGAGACTAGTGGGCGGAATGCTGATAATGTTGGCCACTGTACTGTATGTGCTTTTGGTAGCCTGATTGTTTCCAGACTGAGGAGAAAGACTGGAGAAATCCGCAAAATATTCTGAAATTGAGGCCACAAATGCTCAAATCTAAGGTCATCCATCCTTTAATCATATCACTGTAGTACATTATTTTTAATAATTTTGCTCACAATGTTATGTCCCTTCATTTAAATTGACTAACACCATGTGATACTTTGGATTTAGACACACCAAATTATCAATGGAATCTTCAAATGTATGACATACTAAAAGGGTGTGATTAGCTAATAACCTTCTTTAATATAGACCCCTCCCCGATAAGTTTTCCACTGGGGAGAATGCTCAAGGTCCTTGTATGTCTTTGCAATCAGTGATTTTCAAGGTAGTAATACCAATGATATAGAAACAATGAGAACAGAAGGGTTCAGAACATTTGTGAAACATCACAGTACAGTTGAAAAATATATGGCAAATAGAAATCCAATATGGATGGTGTTAAGAGATAGATGGGAGGTGTTACATTTTACATTTTAGTCATTTAGCAGATGCTCTTATCCAGAGCGACTTACATGAGCAATTAGGGTTAAGTGCCTTGCTCAAGGGCACATCAACAGATTTTTCACCTAGTCGGCTCGGGGATTAGAACCAGAGACCTTTCGGTTACTGGCACAACGCTCTTAACCACTAAGCTACCTGCCGCCCCCAGGCTAAATGAAGCTGAAGGATGGGACTAATGACAACTAACAACAACTAATAACAACAAGATAACTAATGTACAGCATGGGCTCCCGAGTGGCTCAGTGGTCTAAGGCACTGCATCTCATTGCTTGAGGCTTCACTACAGACCCCTTGGTTTGATTCCAGGCTGTATCACAACCGGCTGTGATTGGGAGTCCCATAGGGCGGCGCACAATTGGCCCAGCATTGTCCGGGTTTGGCCGGTGTAGGCCGTCATTGTAAATAAGAATTTGTTCTTAACTGACTTGCCTGGTAAAAATAAAATAATGTGTCCATAATAAGTATATAGGTTGAGAGCTTTTGTGAAAGAGCACAGTTAGAAAGATATGGCATATGGAAGCAAACCGAACGGACATCATGAAAATGATCGGAGAGGTTGAGGGTAGAGGAATTTCAGGAGTAAAAACAAACTAAATAGAATTATTATAAAATTGACTGTGTCCATAAAATGTATATAGTATGTATAAGCTGGAAGTAGAGGCCTAAGCGTTGTTGTTCACTAGTTTACTCCAATTAGGGAAGGGGTGGTGGGGTTGGAAAGTAATAAAGAAAAAACAATAAATAAAAACACCAATGACATAAAACTGTTTTGTATTTTAACAGCCTTTGTTTTCATTGATCTATACCATAAATACTTCAATCACCTAACCAAACCTTCATGTAAATATTACCTCAATCAACCCAACTACCTCGTACCCCAGTACACTGACTCGGTACCGGTACTCCTTGTATATAGCCTGTATATAGCCTCATTGTTATTTTATTGTGTTACTATTTTCTTTTTATCTATTTGTTAATTTTGTTACTTTTTAACTCCATTGTTGGGAAAGGGCTCGTAAGTAAGCATTTCACAGTAAAATCTACACTTGTTGTATTCGGTGCATGTGACAAATACAATTTGATTTGATTTTTATTTGATAGCAGTGTCTAGGCTGGTGTTGACTGAAAAACTAATGAAGGATTGTGGCTTTAAACAATTTATGTTAGAATGCCTTTTTATCAAAAACTATTCACTTTTGGGTATGATAAGGTATGTACAGTATTTCTGCCAACAGAAAAAATATATCTACTAATTGAACATCCTGGAATTTGTTGGTGCAGACATCCTGCAGCCCCCAGGACCTCCATCAGTGTGACTTTATTGCTGCCCTCTGAGTCAGACTTAGGGCGTAGCTGCAGACTAAACCAGTAAAAGCATCCGATTCCAATCACTGTCACGAGCCAAATACAGTGGGGGAAAAAAGTATTTAGTCAGCCACCATTTGTGCAAGTTCTCCCACTTAAAAAGATGAGAGAGGCCTGTAATTTTCATCATAGGTACACGTCAACTATGACAGACAAATTGAGGGAAAAAAATCCAGAAAATCACATTGTAGGATTTTTTATGAATTTATTTGCAAATTATGGTGGAAAATAAGTATTTGGTCACCTACAAACAAGTAAGATTTCTGGCTCTCACAGACCTGTAACTTCTTATTTAAGAGGCTCCTCTGTTACCTGTATTAATGGCACCTGTTTGAACTTGTTATCAGTATAAAAGACACCAAGACCAAAGAGCTGTCAAAGGACACCAGAAACAGAATTGTAGACCTGCACCAGGCTGGGAAGACTGAATCTGCAATAGGTAAGCAGCTTGGTTTGAAGAAATCAACTGTGGGAAAAATGATTAGGAAATGGAAGACATACAAGACCACTGATAATCTCCCTCGATCTGGGGCTCCATGCAAGATCTCACCCCGTGGGGTCAAAATGATCACAAGAACGGTGAGCAAAAATCCCAGAACCACACGGGGGGACCTAGTGAATGACCTGCAGAGAGCTGGGACCAAAGTAACAAAGCCTACCATCAGTAACACACTACGCCGCCAGGCACTCAAATCCTGCAGTGCCAGACGTGTCCCCCTGCTTAAGCCAGTACATGTCCAGGCCCGTCTGAAGTTTGCTAGAGTGCATTTGGATGATCCAGAAGAGGATTGGGAGAATGTCATATGGTCAGATGAAACCAAAATAGAACTTTTTTGGTAAAAACTCAACTCGTCATGTTTGGAGGACAAAGAATGCTGAGTTGCATCCAAAGAACACCATACCTACTGTGAAGCATGGGGGTGGAAACATCATGCTTTGGGGCTGTTTTTCTGCAAAAGGACCAGGACGACTGATCCGTGTAAAGGAAAGAATGAATGGGGCCATGTATCGTGAGATTTTGAGTGAAAACCTCCTTCCCTCAGTGAGAGCATTGAAGATGGGTCGTGGCTGGGTCTTCCAGCATGACAACGACCCGAAACACACAGCCAGGGCAACTAAGGAGTGGCTCCGTAAGAAGCATCTCAAGGTCCTGGAGTGGCCTAGCCAGTCTCCAGACCTGAACCCAATAGAAAATCTTTGGAGGGAGCAGAAAGTCCGTATTGCCCAGCGACAGCCCCGAAACCTGAAGGATCTGGAGAAGGTCTGTATGGAGGAGTGGGCCAAAATCCCTGCTGCAGTGTGTGCAAACCTGGTCAAGACCTACAGGAAACATATGATCTCTGTAATTGCAAACAAAGGTTTCTGTACCAAATATTAAGTTCTGCTTTTCTGATGTATCAAATACTTATGTCATGCAATATAATGCAAATGAATTACTTAAAAATCATACAATGTGATTTTCTGGATTTTTGTTTTAGATTCCGTTTCTCACAGGTAAAGTGTACCTATGATAAAAATTACAGACCTCTACATGCTTTGTAAGTAGGAAAACCTGCAAAATCGGCAGTGTATCAAATACTTGTTCTCCCCACTGTAGATACTTTTGTACCTCCAGCATCTTCACAAGGTCCTTTGCTGTTGTTCTGGGATTGATTTGCATTTTTCGCACCAAAGTATGTTCATCTCTAGGAGACAGAACGCATCTCCTTCCTGAGCGGTATGACGGCTGCGTGGTCCCATGTTGTTTATACTTGTGTACTATTGTTTGTACAGATGAACGTGGTACCTTCAGGCGTTTGGAAATTGCTCCCAAGGATGAACCAGATTTGTGGAGGTCTACAATGTTTTTTCTGAGGCTGATTTCTTTTGATTTTCCCATGATGTCAAGCAAAGAGGCACTTAGTTTGAAGGTAGGCCTTGAAATACATCCACAGGTACACCTCCAATTTACTCAAATTATGTCAATTAGCATATCAGATGCTTCTAAATCCATGACATCATGTTCTGGAATTTTCCAAGCTGTTTAAAGACATAGTCAACTTAGTGTATGTAAACTTCTGACCCACTGGAATTGTGATACAGTGAATTATAAGTGAAATAATCTGTCTGTAAACAATTGTTGAAAAAATTACTTGTCATGCACAAAGTAGATGTCCTAACCGACTTGCCAAAACTATAGTTTGTTAACAAGAAATTTGTAGAGTGGCAATGTATTCGAAGCTAAAGTCTTTTAAAGTTTTATATTTCGAATTCAATATCACAGACCAGATTTGCCGTAATGAAAAATGCATCAACCCAGAACAAATATGTCAATTTATTATAATCTAATAAAAAGCATGAGCTGGCACACACCCAGAGAACATCACTTAGTGTAGAGGTGCTGACCAATGGAGAATAAACTGTAAGCTATATAAACAAATAAAGAGAGTCTCACACTCCATGTATAAACTCCCAGCAATTTATTGGGTAAGAAACCACCAACGTTTCGGCATCACTGTGCCTTCTTCAGGGTAATGTCATGAATGCTTGAACCTGGTTATGTAGACAAACGGTAGTGCAACCAATGACAATAGTGAGGGGTGTGTCATAATTCCTAGGTTAATCAGAATGAATTAAGCGAAACTATTAAAAGACAATAGCCCACAGCATGTTGAATATATTATGCCATTGTTATCATTTGTATCAACATACATTGTTTCATTTAATTTCACATCTATATTTAAATATTTTCAATTTAATTAAATGTTTTTGTTACATGTAATCTTTTGGTTCAACCATAATGCATAATAAGCATCATCAACAGGGGGAACATATTGGGTGTACGCTGATAAGCTGTAGAAAGAATGCATTCATTTTCAAGACCTGTTCACAAAAAATATAATTGGTCATAAGAAGGGCCTGAGATCAAAGTCAATATTCAGACCACTAGGGGTCAATGTTTTTAAGTAGGATATCCAGTAGGCCTCCCTCTGTAGTAGTAGGGTCTCGATGTTACCTCCTCTCCTTGGTAGAGCAACATGCTCAATGCCTGTGTATTTGAGGGAGGAGATGGGATGGTTAGCTTCAACAAAGTGAGCTGCTACTACCACCCCACGATACCTACCAATTGAGATCCAGGACGGGCCCCCAGTCCAACAGGAGCTAAATGTATTCAACTTATCAAGTAAGACCCTGACACCAGCCCACCTTAGTGTTCTCTTTTGTACCTACTACATACATTAATGACTTTGACGTCCAGATAGATCTATTCAAGTTTTTCCGTAATCTGAGATTGCGTGAGTTCTTTGATAAGAGTGAAATTTACATGACCACTTGAAATGTCATCCTCAGTGAGATATACAGTCGTGGTCAAACGTTTTGAGAATGACACAAATATTAATTTTCACAAAGTCTGCTGCCTCAGGTTTTATAATGGCAATTTGCATTTACTCCAGAATGTTATGAAGAGTGATCAGATGAATTGCAATTAATTGCAAAGTCCCTCTTTGCAATGAAAATGAACTTAATCTCAAAAAAACATTTCTAATGTATTTCAGCCCTGCCACAAAAGGACCAGCTGACATCATGTCAGTGATTCTCTCGTTAACACAGGTGAGAGTGTTGACGAGGCCAAGGCTGGAGATCACTCTGTCATGCTGATTGAGTTAGAATAACAGACTGGAAGCTTTAAAAGGAGGGTGGTGCTTGAAATCATTGTGCTTCCTCTGTTAACCATGGTTACCTGCAAGGAAACACGTGCCATCATCATTGCTTTGCACTAAAAGGCTTCACAGACAAGGATATTGCTGCTAGTAAGATTGCACCTAAATCAACCATTTATCGGATCATCAAGAACTTCAAGGAGAGAGATTCAATTGTTGTGAAGAAGGCATCAGCGCGCCCAAGAAAGTCCAGCAAGCGCCAGGACCGTCTCCTAAAGTTGATTCAGCTGCGGGATCGGGGCACCACCAGTGCAGAGCTTGCTCAGGAATGGCAGCAGGCAGGTGTGAGTGCATCTGCACGCACAGTGAGGCAAATACTTTTGGAGGATGGCCAGGTGTCAAGAAGGGCAGCGAGGAAGCCACTTCTCTCCAGGAAAAACATCAGGGACAGACTGATATTGTGCAAAAGGTACAGGGATGGGACTGCTGAGGACTGGGGTAAAGTCATTTTCTCTGATGAATCCCCTTTCCGATTGTTTGGGGCATCCGGAAAAAACTTGTCTGGAGAAGACAAGGTGAGCACTACCATCAGTCCTGTGTCATGCCAACAGTAAGCATCCTGAGACCATTCATGTGTGGGGTTGCTTCTCAAGGGAGTGGGCTCACTCAGAATTTTGCCTAAGAACACAGCCATGAATAAAGAATGGTACCAACACATCCTCCGAGAGCAACTTCTCCCAACCATCCAAGAACAGTTTGGTGACGAACAATGCCTTTTCCAGCATGATGGAGCACCTTGCCATAAGGCAAAAGTAATTACTAAGTGGCTCGGGGAACAAAACATTGACATTTTGGGTCCATGGCCAGGAAACTCCCCAGACCTTAATCCCATTGAGAACTTGTGGTCAATCCTCAAGAGGCGAGTGGACAAACAAAAACCCACAAATTCTGACAAACTCCAAGCATTGATTATGCAAGAATGGGCTGCCATCAGTCAGGATGTGGCCCAGAAGTTAATTGACAGCATGCCAGGGCGGATTGCAGAGGTCTTGAAAAGAAGGGGTCAACACTGCAAATATTGACTCTTTGCATAAACTTAATGTAATTGTCAATAAAAGCCTTTGACACTTATGGAATGCTTGTAATTATACTTCAGTATACCATAGTAACATCTGACAAAAATATCTAAAAACACTGAAGCAGCAAACTTTGTGAAGACAAATACCTGTGTCATTCTCAAAACTGTACACATAGGTCCACCACGTTAATCTATAGACTTACCTGCCCTACCATGAGTCAAGCAGGAGATGGAGCCATCAACCAAGCTGAGGTACCTGAGAACTCTGAGAGAACCACATTTAGAGCAAAAGGTTCATTCGTACCGCCACCCAAATGCAATGCATCCATAGAAACCTTCTGCAGGATTGTTAAAAATAATTTAGGTGACCTACTGAAAGACAAACAGAAACACAAATCCTATGATAACCTGTGTATAGACGAGAGAACGGCTCTTAAGGACTTACAATCAGATCCTTCGATTATCATTTAAAAAATGTGACAAAGGAGGAGGATTTGTATACAAAACAAATGTGACTATGTGAATGAATGTCGCTGACAACTATCTAAAGGTGACTTCTACAAACTGAATCATGAGAATTCCAACATAATATCACATCCACAGTGGAAAGCTATTTGGAATCAGGACAAATCACACACAAAAAAAAGTGAATTGCTATGTATGAAATTCCCTAAGAAATGTCCTTTTTATACAGTCGCTAAATTACATAAACAAGGGAGGAGGATGAATGCAGCAACTGACTCTATGACGTCCAACATTTCTAAGATTGTGGACCACCACAATAAACCGATTGTTGAGAATCTCCCATCTTATGTCAAAGACACTAGTCACATGATCTCATTGATAGAGAATGATAAACAATACTCAAAATGCAGATGTTTATTTCAACTAAATTTCAACTATATTTTAGTTGTACTTCCCCCCAGCTCCACGACCACGGGTCGTTGCTGAGATGATCTATGTAGTTGTTGCAATGGCCTTCACTAGTTAATGTTTGCTTGTAGGCTTGGCAGAGTTACAGATGAATGTTTTCAGTTGATGCCAAACAAGTTTGATCAGGTTCAAATCAGGAGATCTACATGTAGAGTTGAAGAAGAAAAGAAAACAGTTAGACATGCTGTAGGCCTACAGTAGGCATGATGAGTCTCACTACTGTAGAAGTGTTGAGTCATGTGCTGTGAAAAAGTTTTGTAGGTCTACTTAATCTGCTGGCGTCTTGACCCAGTTTATGCCCTCTTTTACAACGCAAACCCGGGCCGCAGTTTGTTTTGGGTCATTGTCTGCATTTGGGGAAAAGAAGACATTAGCCTAATAGCCAACATTAGGTAAAATAATAGATATAAGCATACTGTACATGTAAATAGGCCTAAACATAACAAAATAAACATGGCTAGTAGCCTACCTTGAAAGAAACAATGTGGTCCCAGAAAACCATCCCATCTCAAGCCTGAATAAGGAAGCAACAGTGAATTATTGTGGAACACATTGCAGTCCGTGAGGTGTAGGCTACAATATTTTATGTAGCCTTTGTTTGGTAAAGAGCTAAACTTACAATCAAAAATCAAATATGGGCCTGGTCCCTGGCGAGAAATTGCTTTCCACACATCGAGATTGAGGGGCTCCTTGGGACTCGGCTTCTTTGATCTTCCTCGTTTTATTTCTCGCATGGAATAGCCATCATTTCTCAGAACAAGAATAGACTGACAAGTTTCAAAATAAAGTTATTTGTTTCTGGACATTTTGAGCCTGTAATCGAACCCACAATTGCTGACGCTCCAGATACTCAACTAGTCTCAAGAAGGCCATTTTTATTTCTTCTTTAATCAGCACAACAGTTTTCAGCTGTGCTAACATAATTGCGAAAGGGTTTTCTAATGATCAATTAGCCTTTTAAAATGATAAACTTGGATTAGCAAACACATCGTGCAATTGGAACACAGGACTGATGGTTGCTGATAATGGGCCACTGTAGGCCTATGTAGATATTCTATACAAAATCAGCCGTTTCCAGCTACATTAGCCATTTACAACATTAACAATGTCTACACTGTATTTCTGATCAATTTGATGTTATTTTAATGGACAAAAAAATTGCTTTTCTTTTTAAAAAAAAAAAGACATTTTTAAGTGACCCCAAACTTTTGAACAGTAGTGTATATACACCTGTTATCAAAGTCCCCAGAGTCTGCAACACCACTAAGCAAGGGGCACCACCAAGCAAGCGGCACCACGAAGACCAAGGAGCTCTCCAAACAGGTCAGGGACAAAGTTGTGGAAAAGTACAGATCAGGGTTGGGTTATAAAAAAAAATCAGAAACTTTGAACATCCCACGGAGCACCATTAAATCCATTATTAAAAAATTGAAAGAATATGGCACCACAACAAACTTGCCAAGAGAGGGCCGCCCACCAAAACTCACGGATCAGGCAAGGAGGGCATTAATCAGAGGCAACAAAGAGACCAAAGATAACCCTGAAGGAGCTGCAAAGCTCCACAGCGGAGATTGGAATATCTGTCCATAGGACCACTTTAAGCCGTACATTCCACAAAGCTGGGCTTTACGGAAGAGTGGCCAGAAAAAAGCCATTGCTTAACGAAACAAATAAGCAAACACGTTTGGTGTTCGCCAAAAGGCATGTGGGAGACTCCCCAAACATATGGAAGAAGGTACTCTGGTCAGATGAGACTAAAATTGACCTTTTTGGCCATCAAGGAAAACACTATGTCTGGTGCAAACACAACACCTCTCATCACCCCGAGAACACCATCCATGGTGGTGGCAGCATCATGCTGTGGGGATGTTTTTCATCGGCAGGGACTGAGAAACTGGTCAGAATTGAAGGAATGATGGATGGCGCGGAATACAGGGAAATTCTTGAGGGAAACCTGTTTCAGTCTTCCAGAGATTTGAGACTGGGATGGAGGTTCACCATCCAGCAGGACAATGACCCTAAGCATACTGCTAAAGCAACACTTGAGTGGTTTAAGGGGAAACATTTAAATGTCTTGGAATAGCCTAGTCAAAGCCCAGACATCAATCCAATTAAGAATCTGTTGTATAACTTAAAGATTGCTGTACACTAACGGAACCCATCCAACCTTGAAGAATGGGTAAAAATCCCAGTGGCTAGATATGCCAAACGTATAGAGACATACCCCAAGAGACTTGCAGCTGTATTGCTGCAAAAGGTGGCTCTACAAAGTTATGCATGCTCAAGTTTTCTGTTTTTTTGTCTTATTTCTTCTTTGTTTCACAATAAAACATATTTTGCATCTTCAAAGTGGTAGGCATGTTGTGTAAATCAAACGATACAAACCCCCAAAAAATCCATTGTAAGGCAACAAAATAGGAAAAATGCCAAGGGGGGTGAATACTTTCGCAAGCCACTGTATGTTTGGTCACTGTGGGGACGACGTCATCTATGCACTTATTGATGAAGCCAGTGACTGATGTTGTGTACTCCTCAATGCCATCGGAAGAATCCCGGAACATATTCCAGTCTGTGATAGCAAAACAGTCCTGTAGCTTAGCATCAGCGTCATCTGACCACTTCTGTATTGAGCGAGTCACTGGTACTTCCTGCTTTAGTTTTTGCTTGTAAGCAGGAATCAGGAGGCTAGAATTATGGTCAGATTTGCCAAATGGAGGGCGAGGGAGATCTTTGTACGCGTCTCTGTGTGTGGAGTAAAGGTGGTCAAACGTTTTTTTTTCCCCTCTGGTTGCACATTTAACATGCTTGTTAGAAATGAGGTAAAACGGATGTAAGTTTCCCTGCATTAAAGTCCCCGGCCACTAGGAGCGCCGCCTCTAGATGAGCATTTTCTTGTTTGCTTATGGCCTTATACAGCTCGTTGAGTGTGGTCTTAGTGCCAGCATCGGTTTGTGGTTGTAAATAGACAGCTACAAAAAATATAGATGAAAACTCTGGTGATGACGAATGCCGAAGCCTGCCCGAACAAGGAGGGGAGGCAGCTTCGGAGGAAGTCGTGACAAGTAGTCAATACATGTTAGTCACCTTTGGCAGCAATAACAGCTGTGAGTTTTTCTGGATAAGTCTATAAGAGCTTTGTACACCTGGATTGTCCAATATTTGCACATTATTATTTTTCAAATTTCTTCAAGCTCTGTTAAGTTGATTGTTGATCATTGCTAGACAGCCATTTTCAAGTCAAAACTGTAACTAGGCTACTCAGGAACATTCAATGTTGTCTTGGTAAGCAACTCCAGTGTATATTTGGCCTTGTGTTTTAGGTTATTGTCCTGCTGAAAGGTGAATTTGTCTCCCAGTTTCTGTTGCAAACTGAACCAGGTTTTCCTCTAGGATTTTGCCTGTGCTTAGCTCTATTCCAATTGTTTTTATTTATTTTACTCCCTAGTCCTTGCAGATGACAAGCATACCCATATCATGATTATAATATAATAATATATAATAAGCCATTTAGCAGACGCTTTTATCCAAAGCGACTTACAGTCATGCGTGCATACATTTTTTGTGTATGGGATGTCCCAGGGATCGAACCCACTACCTTGGTGTTACAAGCACCATGCTCTACCAGCTGAGCTACAGAGGACCACCATGATGGTGGCTATGATTCATCCACCACCATGATTAAAAATATGAAGAGTAGTACTCAGTGGTGCGTTGTGTTGGATTTGCCCCAAACATAACGCTTTGTATTCAGGACATAAAGGTCATTTCTTTGCCACATTTTCTGCAGTTTTACTTTAGTGCCTTATTGCAAACAGGATGAATGTTTTGGAATATTTTATTCTGTACAGGCTTCCTTCTTTTCACTCTGTCAGTTAGGTTAGTATTTTGGAGTAACTACAATGTTGTTGATCCATCCTCACGGTTTTAAAGTCACCATTGGCCTCATGGTGAAATCCCTGAGCGGTTACCTTCCTCTCCGGCAACTGAGTTAGGAAAAACGCCTGTATCTTCGTAGTGACTGGGTGTATTTATACACCATCCAAAGTGTAATTAATAACTTCACCATGCTCAAAGGTGCTGTTTTTTTACCAGTGGGTGCCCTTCTTTGCGAGGAATTGGAAAACCTCCCTGGTCTTTGTGGTTGAATCTGTGTTTGAAATTCACTGCCCGGCTGAGGAACCTTAAATGTAATTGTATGTATGTGCTACAGAGATGAGGTAGTCATTCAAAAACCATGTTAAACACTATTATTGCACACAGTCGATGCAACTTATCTGACTTGTTAAGCACAATTTTACTCATCGTTGTAGTGTCTTAAGGCCTGGGTAAGGCCAAAATGTCAAAAATTTCCCAACTTATTTGTTATTTCTCAGTAATTATTTTGCATACGTCAAAGGTATGCCAAACATCCTTCCCCCAAGGGACCTTTCTATGAATTTCATGTCAGTAAGATCCAAAACATAATAAATATCTTTGGGCCAATCTCATATGGTGCAGGCAGCCCGCTATTGCGCTGCCTGCAAAGCACTGCAGTCTACCCTGGAGTTATATGAAGTAGACATACCATTTATGTCTTGTTTCAATAGTCTACTATGAATTGATTGAGAACATAAATGTTTTTTATTTTATTTTTTAAACAACTTTATTTGGCGTGCCATGTACATACTAATAAAAACAGGCATTTGCAAAGATTTGGTGTGCTGAAAACCTGAGAAAAAATAAGAAACCTGCACACTGCTCTTGCTAGTATCGTTGCTCTTTTTATTAAGCTTTACGTATCGGCCACAAGGCCTTCTTCAGAGCTTTTGTGAGTGTTTTTAATTTGCACCCTTATATAAACATTGCTCCACCCACATCCGTTCAATGCATCGATTGGGGTTGGTGTATAAGGAAAACAAGCATGTTCCCAAAATATAACAATATGCATTTCATAAGTATTCTAATAATTCTAAGGAAGTGTGTACATAAAACGTATTAAACAAGACTTTGTTATTTTTATTTTGTACTTATCTCTTTTTTACTTAACCAACAATGCAGTTTTAAGAAAAATAAGTGTTAAGGGCTTGTAAGTAAGCATTTCACTGTAAGGTCTACCTGTTGTATTCGGTGCATGTGGCAAATACAATTTGATTTGAAACCACAATGAGGACATCGACCTATCAAATAAGTTTTCATAAATCATTGGTTACAGTACAAGAAAAAACGTAATCTGAAGTGGCGGCATTAACTCATGTTCATATTTACAACATAACATTCATGGGCATTTCATCATTAAGAACTTTTGGGTATAATATCTGGAGGGTGAAAATCCAGAAACATTCGCTTTTGCTCAGAGTATTATTTATATCACCTCCCCGGTTTGATATCTTGACTTTCTCTATGCTACAAAATCTAAAGGTAGAAATGTCATGTTTTTGGTCATTAAAATGAACTTTGACCGGATAATCCCTGTAGTTTCTCCTGATTTAACTTTTATGTTCACTAATACTCTGAGAGAACGAGATGTTTTACCTACATAACACAGCCCATATGGACATTTAATCATATAGATAACATGGGTGGTGGAGCACGTAATAATGTCATTTATTTGGAACCGTTTTCCTGTATGTGGGTGGCAGAAATATTCGCACTGTGCGCAACTTCTGCATTTATAGCTAACATTCGGAAGAGGGCGTAAAATAGTGTAGTGTATTAAAATTATGTCTTTGTTAAATGTTTTTCATGAAGAAATGGAATGTTGGTTATGTTAGTATCAAAAGGCCATGTTTAGTATAATGTCACATATAATAGTCAGGAAGTGTGTTGTAAACTGGTGATTGGCCAGAAGAGGGAGCCACCCCTCTTTTTGCATTGTTAATAAATAGGGGGGTTAGGCGAGGAAGACGTCAGAACGGCCATGGCAATCGGGGAGCCGTTCTCCGGACACCGCGGGTCTGTACCTATGCTGTAATCTCGTGGTTTTAATAAAGGCCTTTGAACACGATACAGACTAAGGGGATTCTTTGATCGACAGCAATACCCACCAGCATTCGACACGATACCACAAATGGAGGTCCTACCGAGATTCTGATTGCATTATTCTGCCCCCTGCCTGAGACGCGAGGTGACTACTGCCCAAGCCGGCTAAAGGTGAGATTACTCACAAAATTTGGGCATTAGTGATTTCGTTGATTGGGGAGAGGGCATTGAAGGTGTACAGATTAAAAATACTTGGATCGTTGTTGATGTGGGGTGTTGCGGTCGATTACGGGTCTTTAAAAATATTCTAAAATTTATATTTCATTGGTAACGGGTGGCAATGACAAATTTAGAGCAAAAGGAACGGTAGAAGTTTATATTTCATTGGTAAAGATAGACAATGAGGATTTAGAGCATTAAAATGTTATTTCATTGGTAACGGGTGGCAATGAGAAATTTAGGGGAAAAAATGATAAGGTTATTTCATTGGTAACGTTGGGCAATGATGAGGTTATTTCATTGGTAACTATGGGCAATGATAAGGTTATTTCATTGGTAACTATGGGCAATGATAAGGTTATTTCATTGGTAACTATGGGCAATGATAAAGTTATATTTCATTGGTAACTATGTGCAAGGATACGGTTATATTTTAAGGGAAGCGCAGGATGTGTGATTGTGTAGTAGGCCGCAGTTAGCTAGAGGCTAAGGCTAAGGCTGGATTGTTTTGGGCCACGTGGTGCCTCGTGGCTAATGCTTGATTGTTTCAGGCCACGTGGTACATCGTTGCTAAGGCTAATTTTTGTAAGGCTAAAGTGTGAATCATGCTACATTCTACCTAGTGGCTGAGGTTAATGCTAAAGACTAATGCTAATTGTGTTGTGTGCTACATGCTAACGTATCCTTAGAGGGCCATTGCGATGGATTTAAGCCTCTTAAATTTGTTTGCATTTGGGTGGAATTCAGAGTTCTACGCAAATGTAAGGTCTGTTGTGTAATTGTCTGATTGTAAGTGTAAAATAGAAAAACTGAGGTAGGATGCTGGCGTTCTATTGGGCGTTCTATTGTGCGGTAAGCATGGGTTTAATTGGATGTGCGCATGCGCGGGATTTTACAGGGGCTAAAAACTACGACATGAGGTCGCGCTGAGCCTACAAAACAAAATGGTGGGTACAGGTCATAGGTCCCATTTGGCGTTACCCTGCAAGGGAAATAGACAGACAGAGGAGAGATTTTAGTTTCAACGGCGGCTGGTTAAAGATGAAACTTGTTTTGTGACCTATTGAATTTATACATTAGATATATGGTAACGGATTATAATAAAGGGAATTAAATTAAAGACGGATTAAAATAAAAATGTTTTTTGAGCGATCTATTTAGTTCTGAGTTTAGTCTTAGAGTGAATAATGTAGAACGAACGAATATTGAATGGTTGGAAATACTCAGTGATTGCATTAACTGCTGAAATCTTGTGTGTTTCTATGTTTTTTGAAATATGAGAGGAACATGGAATGAGAGGAGAGAGAGAGAAGGGGCTGACGTGTGCGTCACGTGACAAGGTGTGACGAGGCAGACGAGATGATCAGATCAGGCTAGTACACAAAATCATCCTGACAAAATATGTGATGTTATGACAATTTCACATAGGCTTGGCAAATACTATTTCATTAAAAATTGCATTTTGGAAGCTCTGTGTATCACTGGGGTTTGATTACAGATGTGTTGGGAATCGAAGACTGACATTCTTCTGTAAATTTATGATAATTATGGGTTATAGAGCAAGGGGTTACAGGCTTTGTTTATGGGTATTTTAGTCTGAAGAGGACTAACTTGCATTTACTTGCAGTTGATGGGTTGTGGTAAGATAGCCAACACTACTTGATAGATTGGTAATATAGGAATAAAAATTGGTTTTAATTATTCATGATTGTTAATTGATTTATTTGGAGTTTATTTGAATTTATTTGGAGTTGTTAGGGTTATATTAATAATTTAAGGGGGGAAGCCTTAGGCTATACAGTCTAAAATAACATAGTTCACAATAAAGGAATATAAAAGGATTGATATAGGGGTAAAATAGTAATCCTTTAATTAAAGTAGGGTTAGAAAGTAGGGTTACAAAAACTAATGGCAGAAGTTAGTACACCTTTCTCACATACGGATTCAGCAAAAAGACACCCACCTTATGAGAAGGAAGCTTTCAGTGATCATCTAGGAGGGTGATTATGGCATCAGAGATGAAGACGAATACAAGCAGAAACGACGATAAAGATGAATCCAAAACTCCAGAAGGAAGAAAAACCGAGATGTCTGGGAAGTTAAAGAAGATGAGTGATGATGAAGAGGTTATGCATGGGTGGATATGACTCTGTGATCAGAAGGAAGTTGGCAAGAGAGAAACGAAGGAGACAAGAGATTCGAGTTCTGATGAAGAAAGCGATGAAGATTTGGAGATTAAATGTGTTTTATGTTCAAGAGGATTTTATCCTACAATGACTGGTAAAGAAGAAATAGGAGATATAGACCGATGCTTATCATGCCTGGATAAAGCAAATAGTTTAGAAGTAACACAGTTGAAGATACAGAAGAGGAGAAACTGCTGAGAGGATCCCAAGAATTGGAGAAGAAGAAAGAACAGGACGAAGAAACTCTGAAAACTCAATCATACAACGGGTGGAGAAGATAAGTTTTGGTTATGAAGAATCAGAGTGAACCAAATCAACAATCACTGTTACAGCTTTAACTGAACAATATCAAATGCAATTGTACCAGCCAAGGGGGTACCAGTTGATTCATATCCAAAGCCAGTTTCTGGACAGACACAGAATTGACGAGAAGAAATAGAAGATGGAGGAATATTTCAGCTACACTTTCAGCAACTTTCAGAAGGCTGTTATAATTGTGGACAGATTGGTACTTTACCTGTGATGAAAATGAGTCGGGAGAAAACAACAGAGGAAGATGAAGGAGCAAGTGAAGATCCCCTGTTAGTGTCTAGAAGAGACGAAGGGGGGTGCATTGCTGAGGGAATCGATTAGAGAAGAAGAGAAAATAGCTAACAATTGAAGTAAAAACAACCGACCATTAGAAGTGATAGTGAATAGGGGAAAACTTATCTGGGTTCAGCCTAAAGAGGTTAAACATCTCACTAATTGCTAACTAATTAGGATAGGGATTTGAGGTAGTAAAACAGTTAATCAAAATAGACATACTAATATTAGAAGATACTGTTATTGCAGTGTTGGGAAGAGAATTGAATTGTACAATAAGATGTACACTAGACGGCTGTCTATTAAGACAATCTGTCTGAAAAGTTAAAAGGGGTGACTGTTTATTCGGGGTTACATTCTTACACTAAGAGATTTCAGGCTAGGCTAAAAGGTGTTTAGTCGGTTTGCCAAGTCTGTGTGTAATGAGTCAGAAGCAGGTGGGGAACTTTCCCAATCACATATTCTACAAATTTGGTGGTAAGGGATTTTGTGAAAATCAGGGGGAAAAAGTTGTAAATGTTATGAGAGAAAAGATTAGATTAAAATAAGTTAGGAGTAGATTAGGGTTGAAGGAACTCTGAGACAGTAAGCTAAGTTTCAAAGTTAGTGGTAAGACAGAGAGAGAACAGTGAGGAAGGACATTTTAAAGTTTAGTGGGAAGATATGGTAGGAGTTTAGATCGGTTAGGAGCAGATGCATTGAGAAAGTATGGGTTGCTGAATGATAAGAGAAGATTGAGGGTGAGTGAGTATCTCTATTTACAGTTCCCAGCAGGAAGATCAAGGTAATTATAGGTGTATTTTGTGTAATCAAAAGTTTGAAAGTCAGGGATTTAGAGAAAGGATTGAGATTTGGGGAAAAAGTGACACTAGTGGTGATAGATGGAAGTACAAGTAAAGAGTTCAAAGTCTTAGGGGAAAACTGGGGAAAATTAGGAGGAACTAAGGACATCAACACGTGAGTCTATTATAACAACAGTGAGAAGCAAGTTAACTCTTTCAACATTGATAGTTATTAAAGTCATAAATATATTGCATTTGATTATAAGGGAACCAATACAGCACCAATTTTAGGGGAAAGAATACTTATTAGGGTTAGGATGGTGACGTTCCTCCCATATGGAGAGATAATTATGGAGAATAAGTATTGTTATCAGGACCAGGACTAGAAGCTGTTGCACCTAGTCAAAGGAGGGATAGTTTGTACAACGATATGAAGTGGAAGAGGTTAGGAGTGACTGTTCACTTATTTGGCGTAATGTTACAGAGAAAGGTCAGGGAGAATAGATGTATACTTATCTAGTGCAAGCATTAGAATTTGTTATGGTTAAGAATTATGGGTTAAAAGGCTATGTAATTCGTAAAGTGATGCCTATAATGGAAGATTTGAAATTTGTTGAAGCTTCCGCAGTCACCGAGGGAGTTCAGGAGTAGATTACAGTAGCCACTCCAACAGTAGATAATACACAGAGGATATCGGTAGCTTTCCTACTAGAAGTAATTAAGGTTAATACATCAGGTAAATCAACTACTTTAATGGTAACTTTGGAAGGGATTAATGATACGATGTAGGGAGTATGGCATCGACAACAACTGTTCTGAAATTAAAGGGGGTTAGCAAGAAGGACTCAGGGGTTTATGTTACGGATGGAGAGTGCTGTCAATGATAGTACGAATGGGGTTAAAATAGGAGAACAGAGAGTAGTAGAGAGAATATAGATTCATCATGAAAGGACAGGATGAGGTCTTTGATTTTAATGACAGACAAGGAGAGGTATCTGATCAGTACCGCTCGTTCTTCTGTTGTGGAAATTAGAGATAGATTAACTCATTCTGTAAGATCAGTGAGGAATCTTGAGGGTCCATGTCTGTTGAGAATTCCAGCCCCAAACATGTTAGACGGTTGCGCGGCCTCTATCAGGTATGGGTCAGTCTTATGCTTTGTCATGACTGTGGTATTAGCAACAGTCATTGACAGATAAAATAATGTCGTTGTCAGAACAGTGGTTTAAGCCTAGGTTTAAGTGTTCTTGGTTAAATTAATTACCCTATGGGAATTGTTAAATGGGAAAGGAAAATCAGGTAACAACGGAATCCTGAAGTATTCAGGTGAAATATTGAGGGATAAAAGTTGTTTTTGTTCTAATAAAACATATGAGGTAAAGGGTATGTTTATGGGAATATCAGATTGGGATGTTATATGATAACTTTGGATAAGCATGAACATAAGGTTAGAGATGACACATATAATGTAATTTTTATGTACCAGGTAGTAGGAAGAGCAGGACTTTGATGGTTAAACGATTAGCTTTTGTCTGACAATGTGACTATGGACAATTTTAGAGATATTTGGTGGGTTTGTGATGATAAAATATATATTCTTACATTATGGATGGACAGGATTTGGTTACATGTCAATGTTGAAGCTTCCATAGGAGGCTTTTGTTATTAAAAGAGGAGTAGCACCGAACACAGATCAATTTGAAACTAGAGTTCAAAATAGGATGAAAAGGGACATGTCATAGTCTTCAAGCCTATTATTGAAGAATAAGTCTAAAGGAGAAGGGGGGACTTTATTCATGGTATGGTGTAACATTTGGGAAGATCATAGTGATAAATATTAGTTATACTTTCAGATAATATCACTGGGGTTAAATAAGGGATGCATTTGGAAGACTTGGTTGCATGATCAGTTAGGCCCAGTAGGGGCAGTGATGGGTCAGATTTTAGTTTCAGCTTTGATAACACTGTGTGATGTTTGTAATTTGTTACTGACCTTTGAGAAAGCTTTGATATTGAGATAGGTTGGAGAGTAATTCCTGGAGACAACACTCAGATGCCGGTGTTGACTGTTCCTGATCTGGATAAAGATGGACCAGTGGAACTGAATGGATAAATATCATTTTTGATTATTTGATGATTTTTCAACAACAAAAAAATTCCCTTCTCAATATTGGGGTGATGTTGGTATGATTTATGAATCAAAGGGGGGAATAGGTTTATGTGATTCATGCATCATTTATATATCATTGTTATATTCCTAGTGGATATTGATGTTTAATTTGAAAGGGTTGTTTTGCAAAGGATACTGTTTGGTCTTTTCTTTTCATTCCAGAAGCATTTGGGAGAACATGTGGAGATTGGAATATTCAAACAAAGACAATATGAAGGGACAATATGACTGGAGGAGATGAAACAAGGAGGGTGTGGCTGATTCCATCATCAACAATCCATTGGAAGTCGGGACTACAGGGAGATGAAGTGTAGTGGACTACATTCCAGTGTTTGCAATGAAATATAGACATGTGTAATACATAATTGTGTAATAGCCTCAGGGATTAATTTTTGTAGAATGATGTTTGATGTTATTGAATACATGTGAGGATCTTAGATGTTTTTGTTTATTTCGTGAATGTTTAGGGACAGAGAGGCTAGGAAGGGAGAGTTTCGTTGTACGGTCCAATGGGTTGACCAGCCTTACAATGGATATTTATTGGATAGGATTTTGTTTGCAGGGGCTTACATGTGTATTTAATTGCATCATAGTTTCAAAGGCATTTACATGGTTTATGAGGTTATCTGGAGTACCGAGGTGGTTGCCTGGGGCAGAGGGACCGTGAGAGAATTTTACTGTCTTGATTGATGGATGGATATCTGAAAAGATGGCTGCCGGACAGTTTTTCGCTCTTACACTCCATACAGATTTCTTCATATGTCATAGTAATGTATTCACACTTCATAAACAGTTATTGCATAGAAAGGTATTTACACTCTAGAGGAGAATGTTTTTGGTTTAATGTTAAAGATACTCAATAAGATAAATGGTTACTAGTCATAATCCTATTCTGTTTGTTTTCGAGACGTTTAGTTCGTCTCGAAGGGGGGAATATGTAGTGTATTAAAATTATGTCTTTGTTAAATGTTTTTCATGAAGAAATGGAATGTTGGTTATGTTAGTATCAAAAGGCCATGTTTAGTATAATGTCACATATAATAGTCAGGAAGTGTGTTGTAAACTGGTGATTGGCCAGAAGAGGGAGCCACCCCTCTTTTTGCATTGTTAATAAATAGGGGGGTTAGGCGAGGAAGACGTCAGAACGGCCATGGCAATCGGGGAGCCGTTCTCCGGACACCGCGGGTCTGTACCTATGCTGTAATCTCGTGGTTTTAATAAAGGCCTTTGAACACGATACAGACTAAGGGGATTCTTTGATCGACAGCAATACCCACCAGCATTCGACACGATACCACAATAGCCTGTCTTATTTTCTTTTGTGGATGGCAGTTGGCATGGACCAATTTGTCGTGTAAATTGCGACCTCTCCTATATACAATGTGGTGGGTTCTTAAATTTAGCTGGCAGAGCTGGGTCCGATGATAAAACATACGAGTGTTTCTTGACAGCATCTCCCACTTTGCACGAGTTCAAAGTGTATAATGGTTGTGAACATTACAGAGTGTTCTTTAGCTCTAGTGGGTCTTTTTTGTAGCCGTTAATTTCGTGTTTTCCCTAATACCAAATCAAGAGCTTCATCCACTCATAGTGGGGAGTAGCCTCTTCTTAGAAACCTATTGCGTATCTCCTCTGCTTTTTCTAGATAGTCCTCTGTGGAGTGGCATGTACGGCGCAGTCTGAAAAACTGGCTTCTTGGAAGTCCTCTTTTTAATGGCTCAGGGTGGAAGCTGTCCCCCTGTACTAGAGTATTTCTATCCGTTTCAATTCTGTACAGAGTTGTAAACAGGGTTCCATTTAATTTCTCAAACCACATATCGAGGTAATGAACATATTTGTCACATTCCATAGTGAATTTGAGATTGGGGTCAATGTCATTGAGTAATGCCATAAAGTCTGACAGCTCTTCTCCCGTTCCTCCCCATATGCAAAAAATGTCGTCAATATATCGATACCACTTCAGGATTTTATTCAAAAATGGATTTTCATTGTTAACAAAACGTTCTTCAAAATGACCCACATCAAGGTTAGCATAGCTTGGAGCGAATGCGGAGCTCATCGATGCTCCTTTTGTTTGGAGGTAGTATTCATCATCAAACCTGAATTATGTATACGTCAAAACATATTCAGCCAGCTCTAGAATAAAGTTTGTTGGTGGGTATTTGTTAGCAGTGGCGGCTCCTGAAAAAATTCTCAGGAGGGGCAATTTTTCTGATGATTTAGGTGACCTACACACATTTTAAAAAAGATATGTCCAGCAACAACATGAAGACAGGGGCAGCATATAAGTCAATACCAGAAGCATTTATTGACTGATCTGGGGAGATGGATTCCAGTTTCTGTGACAGATTATAAATAATCTCTGATGCCTTTGTTATATTAGCTTTTGGTTGAATGTACTGTCGTAGTAAATATATAATGTTATAGCTTGGTCTGACTAAAATCTTGTGCATGACCCATTTTGTGTTGGGCGTTTGTTTTCAATCAATGCTGTTCCTATCCTATAACAATGGACAAAAGAGTCCTATCTTGTCAGCCTTGTCAGCAGGTGGCCAAGGACAACACCCACGCCATAGGTCTCTCAGTTCTTCCAACTCACGAGTTCTTGCTCTGAGGACACACACACACACACACACACACACACACACCATCACTGATAACACACACACATCATCACTGTTAAACACACACACACACACACAAAACTCCCCTCTCTTTAGGCTGAACATTTGAAGACAGAGAACCCGACTCAGAGCCAATGCAACAGTGGAGGGGACCTCGCCCAACTCATCAGGACCAATCAGAAGATCAGAACTACTAGATTCAACCTACATCATTTATTGTATAAAATGTCTGCACACAATGTTTTCGGGGCTCTCTTCTCCCTAAGAGTTTGACGAACGAGTCCGTGCACGCGATTCCAGATATCTTTACCTCTGAATAAACTGCCTTTATTATACCATATCCACCCTGTCCAAAGTCTCTACTTGGTCTCAGTTCTCCAGTAAACTTGTGATTATCAACAGTACACAACGGTAACAAACAATTGGGGGAACTCACGGGGCAGATAGTAAGGTCGCAATGACACAGAAAGCAGTTCAATGTCGGGGTACAGAGTCGCTCTCTTACCAGGATCGCGGTCCGCTCTGACCAGGGTGAAGCCGGCCGGCTCCACTTCTCTGTCCGGGACTCTGTCATCCAGCCAAGTCTCCCAGCTGTATTGGGATTCCGCTGCCAGCAGCGTTTTCATTATTTAGTCCGTTCGTAGCGGGTATGTACACGATCAACAAGATCAGTCCAAAACCAACCACTGGAAATCCATGGTTGGCAGAATGTTTGTAAACTAAGTCTACAAATTAAAAACATAAAATAACGCCACACTGCAGGTCGCAACAGAGACGCTGCTAGCCGCTATTGTCTTAGTTACGTTCATGGTTACGTCACGTATGACGAAAGCGCGTAAGTGCAAGCCCACAGACACCCATAGAGAATGTATTGAAAGCTTTGAAATTTGAAAAAAATAGATTTTACATGACAGGCTATGAGAGACTTCTGGGCGATTTTCAACTTGACTGAAATCGCCCCAAAAACGGGCGGGGCCATTTGAAGCACGACTTTAGCCTGATTTGACATTTAGTGGCTGGCAGATCAGACGTGAACACTGATAACTACTGTTGCCGTGATATAATTGATTAGAAAAAAAATCCCTTCCTTTTCCCGTTTGGCAGTGCGTCGCCCATATCGCCCTATTGAACAGGCCGTCCCTGTTTGTTAGTATCTCGGTCTCTCAAATAGTGAGCTAGGGCTGCCAGCATGGGGAATGCTGGTATATAGACTCCCGACATCTAATGTGCCAAAATACCGTATTCTGTTAATCCCATTATTGGTGAGATCTTATTTATGAAGTCTATATTATTTCACATATGATGGCAATGCTTGCACATGAGATTTAATAAGAGTCTACAAAGTTCGACAATGTGCCGAAAACCTGACATACAAATTAAGCTCCAACACAAAATGACATTTTTATTTATTTCTTAGCCAGAATAAAATTATCTTCAAATTCATTCTATTCTCACTCTGTAGGCAAAACTTTTGTTTACAAACTAGGCTTATGAGCGGACACATTTCAATATTTCCATAGCAAGGCACAACAGAACTGCTGTAAGTAAATTAAAAACATGTCTTAACTATTTATTGTGTAGCCTAATAAATAACACATTCAGTGCAAATCAGGAACGAGACAGGACCAGTGCATTTGGCAAACGTATCTTTTCAAAAAAAAAAAGTGGATTTGCCAAATCAGTAATTTTGATAATCAAAGTCAATGTAAGAAAGGCTCTCTACACACCCGCAAAGTTATGGTTTAAGTGAGAGAGAAAAAAAGTGGTAAATTCTTGCTCTATATGGGTTTGAATGCAACTTGACTGGAAAGGTATATAATATGTAAACTCCAAGCAAAATAGATTATTATTTCACTACCAAACAACATCTACATAAAACATTGTGCATTACAAGCAGCTTATGTAAATCCAGGAGCTGGGTACCACATGATTTTAAACACTGCACCATGTCAGTTGATATACATGGAGGGGAGGGTGGGAGGGGGGCATTCAATGTTTTCTACTCTGTTTCCAACTGGGGGACTTCTTGCTTTTCTCCTGGTCTCTCAGGCTCCTCTTCTGTGTGTACGGTCTCTGCGGCCTCTGGTTTCTCTACATTGGGGTCTGGGGTCTCCTCTGTAGACTGGGCCTTTTCAACTTGGGGCTCCACTTCATCAGAAGGGGCCTCCAGCTCCTTCTCATCTGCAACCAGAAGACAGACATTAACAATACAATCTACCACTTGTTTGTTTCTGATAACAGGACTCTCTCTCTGCCTCTGAGCCACTATGTACAAATCACACATTCATAAGCCACTATAATATATTTACTGTATAATATTACTGTCAAACTGTCAGAGCAGCCTATCAAACATTACTAAAATATCAGAGAAAGAAGTGTGTGTGGGGGGGGTGAGTGAATGAGTTAAAGAATTTTAACAGTCAAAACATTTAATCACTACAACTTTGTGTAATTACACAACAATAATAATTTGCAGCATGCACAGCCTGTTAATATTATACCCAATGACCCGATCTGCAAACGCTGAAGCTTTACATTACTCCAGAATTAAGTTAATTATCAACAACTCTCAGGGTTAAAAGAGTGGAATCAGTATAATGGTCAATTGATGGTCATTTTAATGGTCCAACATGAAATAATGCAGCAACATCATTGTGATGCCATGCCATGTGTAGCTGTGTAGCGGGGAATTTCAGTTAATTTCCTGAATTAAAAATAAATTGACCCCAACTCTGGTTGTTAGTTGCTTGATCATATTAAGATTGTGATACGATTATGGGGCCAGATGCCACAAGAAGCCACATCATTTAAATAGCCTTTAATCAGGGTAAGTGATTGGTAGGACTAAAATCATTATTTGTAAGGGAATGCAAAGCACCAGGCTGTGATAAGATGGGACCTTTGTGGTGATGGTGGACAATGGCGAAACTGTGCACTGAACTCCATGAAGCAGTTGCTAAAGACACAGTGGGCACCCTGGTAGCCACATGACTGGGACCACAGTCTTCACTTTGATCAGCTATTCAAAGACAATGTATAAAGCAATGGTAAATATTATAAAACAAACATGCACAAAAATACAAAAATGGTTAATTGATCATTGAGTTTATAGCAAAACACTATGCTACATTTACCATGTAATTCTAATGACTTGAAGATTATGAATTCATGACTAACCAAGTTGGTCACTCTGTCATTTAGGTTAGTATTGTGGAGTAACTACAATGTTGTTGATCCATCCTCAAGTTCTCTCCCATCACAGCCATTAAACTCTGTAACTGTCTTAAAGTCACCTTTGGACTAATTGTGAAATCCCTGACCAGTTTCCTTCCTCTCCGGCAAATTAGTTAGGAAGGATGCCTATATCTTTGTAGTAACTGGGTATATTGATACAGCATCCAAAATGCAATTAATAACTTCACCATGCTCAAAGGGATATTCAATGCTTGTTTTTTGTTTACCCATCTACCGATAGGTGCCCTTCTTTGCGAGGCATGGTCTTTGCGGTTGAATCTGTGTTTGAAATTCACTGCGACAGAGGGACCTTACAGATAATTGTATGTGTGGGTACAGAGATGAGGTAGTCATTCAAAAATCATGTTAAAACACTATTATTGCACACAGAGAGTCCATGCAACTTATCATGTGGCTTATTAAGCACATTTTTACTCCTGAACATATCTAGGTTTGTCATAACAAAGGGGTTGAATACTTAAGACTCAATACATTTCAGCTTTTCGTTTTTTATTTAATTAGTAAACATTTCTAAAAACATAATTCTACTTTTACATTATGGGGTATTGTGTGTAGGCCAGTGACACAAAATCTCAATTGAATCTATTTAAAATTCAGGCTATAATATAACAAAATGTGGAAAAAGTCAAGGGGTGTGAATACTTTCTGAAGGCACTGTATGTGGTTGTCCCACCTAGATATCTTAAGATTAATGCACTAAATCACTCTGGATGAGCATCCGATAAATGACAAATGTTTTACAGAAATGTAAAAACAGGAAAATAGTGCTATTACATAATATTCCACAAATGACTAAATTCAATGACAGGTATTTCTATCAATATTTTACCTTTTTATAATAAACATGTATTTACAGGGTTACATATGAGTTTCTAGGGCACAACATGTGCTTCAGAAGTAGCTAGAATTCATATAGGATATACCTCAATCGATTTTTTTTATCGTATTTTCTGGCGCTCCTAAATTTTAACTAACTTTTTAAAGTTGGGAGCACCAGTGCTGTTAATTTAGAACCTGTTAATTTAGAGCCCTGAATCAAATAAATACAACTTTAATGTCAACACTGATATATTTGGGTCCGCTTAACTCCTCTGATCTTTTGACCCCTGGATTTGGCCAAGTGCTACATATGATTAGTTCATTTCCAAACGGTAACTCTAGTTACTATACCTCCAGAGGGGGTTGCGCTCTCATCAGTGGCCTCTGATGCCGCTGATTTTTCTGGGGTGGGTGATTCCGAGCGCATTCTCCGCTCAAAGCTAAATTCTGGGAGTCTTGGTGCTTGAGGTCGGGTCTTCCTTGCAGGGTTCAGGACGTAACAGTAAGCACACCTGAAAGCTAAAGGGTCATAATGTAAGTAAAATGATTTTAAAGGGAAGGTGCCATGTGCTTCAACAATTGCCCCACAATTTTTTTAAGACCTGTTGAAGATGCATAATCTGCTCAATGGATTACCCTTATTTCAATGTCATAGCTTGAGCTACTTTGGTTACAAAAAGTTGGTTGCACCAGCATATGTGAAAAACTTATGCCAAGGACATTCAACAAGCACAGCACTTACACAAAGGAATGATGATTGGCTGAGAAAAATTAATGATACAAAGTTTGTGGGAGCTGT
This sequence comes from Coregonus clupeaformis, assembly GCF_020615455.1. Lineage (NCBI taxonomy): Eukaryota > Metazoa > Chordata > Actinopteri > Salmoniformes > Salmonidae > Coregonus > Coregonus clupeaformis. The sequence goes on along the minus strand of NW_025533815.1, from coordinate 356,530 downwards.
TTTGTTAGACTTCAGTGCGGCTTTTGACATTATCGATCATAGTCTGCTGCTGGAAACACGTACAGTGGGGAGAACAAGTATTTGATACACTGCCGATTTTGCAGGTTTTCCTACTTACAAAGCATGTCGAGGTCTATAATTTTTTATCATAGGTACACTTCAACTGTGAGAGACGGAATCTAAAACAAAAATCCAGAAAATCACATTGTATGATTTTTAAGTAATTCATTTGCATTTTATTGCATGACATAAGTATTTGATACATCAGAAAAGCAGAACTTAATATTTGGTACAGCAACCTTTGTTTGCAATTACAGAGATCATACGTTGACCAGGTTTGCACACACTGCAGCAGGGATTTTAGCCCACTCCTCCATACAAACCTTCTCCAGATCCTTCAGGTTTTGGGGCTGTCGCTGGGCAATACGGACTTTCAGCTCCCTCCAAAGATTTTCTATTGGGTTCAGGTCTGGAGACTGGCTAGGCCACTCCAGGACCTTGAGATGCTTCTTACGGAGCCACTCCTTAGTTGCCCTGGCTGTGTGTTTCGGGTCGTTGTCATGCTGGAAGACCCAGCCACGACCCATCTTCAATGCTCTTACTGAGGGAAGGAGGTTGTTGGCCAAGATCTCGCGATACATGGCCCCATCCATCCTCCCCTCAATACGGTGCAGCCGTCCTGTCCCCTTTGCAGAAAAGCATCCCCAAAGAATGATGTTTTCACCTCCATGCTTCACGGTTGGGATGGTGTTCTTGGGGTTGTACTCATCCTTCTTCTTCCTCCAAACACGGCGAGTGGAGTTTAGACCAAAAAGCTATATTTTTGTCTCATCAGACCACATTACCTTCTCCCATTCCTCCTCTGGATCATCCAGATGGTCATTGGCAAACTTCAGACGGGCCTGGACATGCGCTGGCTTGAGCAGGGGGACCTTGCGTCCGCTGCAGGATTTTAATCCATAACGGCGTAGTGTGTTACTAATGGTTTTCTTTGAGACTGTGGTCCCAGCTCTCTTCAGGTCATTGACCAGGTCCTACCGTGTAGTTCTGGGCTGATCCCTCACCTTCCTCATGATCATTGATGCCCCACAAGGTGAGATCTTGCATGGAGCCCCAGACCGAGGGTGATTGACCGTCATCTTGAACTTCTTCCATTTTCTAATAATTGCGCCAACAGTTGTTGCCTTCTCACCAAGCTGCTTGCCTATTGTTCTGTAGCCCATCCCTGCCTTGTGCAGGTCTACAATTTTATCCCTGATGTCCTTACACAGCTCTCTGGTCTTGGCCATTGTGGAGAGGTTGGAGTCTGTTTGATTGAGTGTGTGGACATGTGTCTTTTATACAGGTAACGAGTTCAAACAGGTGCAGTTAATACAGGTAATGAGTGGAGAACAGGAGGGCTTCTTAAAGAAAAACTACCAGGTCTGTGAGAGCCGGAATTCTTACTGGTTGGTAGGTGATCAAATACTTATGTCATGCAATAAAATGCAAATTAATTACTTAAAAATCAAACAATGTGATTTTCTGGATTTTTGTTTTAGATTCCGTCTCTCACAGTTGAAGTGTACCTATGATAAAAATTACAGACCTCTACAAGCTTTGTAAGTAGGAAAACCTGCATAATCGGCAGTGTATCAAATACTTGTTCTCCCCACTGTATGTGTTATGGCTATATTGTGGATAAAGAGTTACCTGTCTAACAGAACACTGAGGGTGTTCTTTAATGGAAGCCTCTCCAACAAAATCCAGGTAGAATCAGGAATTCCCAGGGCAGCTGTCTAGGCCCCTTACTTTTTTCAATCTTTACTAACGACATGCCACTGGCTTTGAGTAAAGCCAGTGTGTCTATGTATGCGGATGACTCAACACTATACACGTCAGCTACTACAGCGACCGAAATGACTGCAACACTTAACAAAGAGCTGCAGTTAGTTTCATAATGGGTGGGAAGGAATAAGTTAGTCCTAAATATTTCAACAACTAAAAGCATTGTATTTGGGACAAATCATTCACTAAACCTCAACTAAATCTTGTAATAAATAATGTGGAAATTGAGCAAGTTGAGGTGACTAAGCTGCTTGGAGTAACCCTGGATCGTAAACTGTCATGGTCAAAACATATTGATACAACAATAGCTAAGATGGGGAGAAGTCTGTCCATAAAAAAGTGCTACTCTACCTTGTTAACAGCACTATCAACAAGGCAGGTCCTACAGGCCCTAGTTTTGTCGCACCTGGACTACTGTTCAGTCGTGTCGTCAGGTGCCACAAAGAGGGACTTGGGAAAATTGCAATTGGCTCAGAACAGGGCAGCACGGCTGGCCCTTGGATGTACACAGAGAGCTAACATTAATAATATGCATGTCAACCTCAAAGTGGAGGAGAGATGGACTTCATCACTACTAGTATTTGTGAGAGGTATTGACCTGTTGAAAGCACCGAGCGGTCTGTTTAAACGACTAGCACACAGCTCAGACACCCATGCATACCCCACAAGACATGCCACCAGAGGTCTCTTCACAGTCCCCAAGTCCAGAACAGACTATGGGAGGCGCACAGTACTACATAGAGCCATGACTACATGGAACTCTATTCCTATTCCACATCAGGTAACTGATGCAAGTAGTAGAATCTGATTTAAAAAATCTGATATGAATGTATTGTAATGTTTTTAATTGTATAACTGCCTTAATTTTGCAAGACCCCAGGAAGAGCTAATCGGGATCCATAATAAGTACAAAGCTGGCTGCCAAGCACCGACGGGCAAAGTTAATGCAGTGTTTGAAGGGTAGTGACAGGAAGCAGTGTTTCTCAAAATCTTACCAATATATTCAAATTCCTCTTTTAATGCCATGCCATTATGGGAGAAGCACTGCTGGCATATAAGGGCATATCTGGGGATAAAAGAGCATAAATATTATTGAGAAGAGATTAACCTTGAAGTTGCCTAGATGCAAAACTGTTAAAAGGAGAACTCTAGTAAAGGTCTGCCATTTAAAACTGTATGTTACAGTAACCGTCACAACTGATGAGCACAAAATAGTGAGGCCAACCAGAGAGAATACGATCATCTGCTCACTGTAGGCATAGTACTCTACGAAGCACATCAGTAAAGAGGTAATTGGAAATGCTTATTTAAGAACAGGGAGCCTCTCTGGACGGAAGTACAGACCTGTTCTGAGGGCCATCTCCCACAAGGTATTCGATGACTCTGTCCACAGCACCTCTGTCTCGAGGTAAGACGGGTCTGGCCAGGGGTGGGCCTGGGGGGTGCATACCTAACATTAAATTATAGCACATCATTCAATGACATCATAGGAACACAGTGACAATTAGTGCTTAGTTTAGTTTCTACACATTTTAATACAACAGCCTTTAAAAAACTACACAGGCTGGTTTTTAACAGGTTCTTCTTGAAATAAGGTAAGAATGTAAATCACACTTGTTTAGTGCATAATATGGCATTTAGATTTTGGTTACATAATAAAGTATTGGCTATGGAAAATAAGATCAACTATTTTAATAATCTACACAGGAAACCATTAACAACCAATAAGCAGCTTGGAGGGCTACATACAGAGCCTAGTGAAAGTCTACACACCCCTTGCAGTTTTTAAATTTTGCTGCCTTCAAATTAAAATCCCAAAAAGTAATTTACATTTGTGTTTTCCCCCCATAATGAGCCACACAACCTACTCCAAATTTTGAAAGTGAAATAAATTATAGAACCTTTTCTAAATTAATAAAAAATGAAGATGTCAGAGTTAATACTTGGTGTAAGCACCTTTAGCAGCAATTACAGCTGTGAATCATTTTGAATAATTCTATAAACTTTGCACAACTCTTAGGGTAACAAAACCATTATTTTTGTCAAAATTGCTAAAACTGGTTTGATTGGGAACCATCGATGGACAGCGATTTCCAAACCTTGTCTCTGATTATCAAGCAGATTTAAGTCAGGACTAAGACTGGACCACTCAGGAACACTCAACACCTCTTGGAAACCCATTCTGGTGTGTCTGTGGCATTACAATTTTTGCAATTGTCCCGCTGAAAAATAAAACTCTATCCCAGGGTAAGGTATTCAGAGGACTGAGGCAGGTTTTCCACTAACTTTTTACCTGGGCTTTGCTACTTTAATATTTCATTTGATACTGACAAACTAAGTCCCTGCCAGTGACAAGCATATCCATAACATGATTATTCCACCACAATACTGGAAATTACGGAGGGTTTCACTCAGTGATGTTGTATTGGATTTGACCCAAACCTGAAGTTGTTAATATAGGCCAAAAAGTTAATTTGAGTAATACTGCAAGACAACATGGCAAACAGTCTTGCAGTACTATTTAACGGCGTTGTTGCAATTATTTCTCAACCTATGCTGGTCTGAAAATGTATCCCAGACATGCTTTAAAAGCTAATTGGCGGCTCTGAGGTTGAATCATTGTTTGACATTCACTATCAAATTGAGTGACCTTGCAGAGACAGGGGAATTTATTTATATATTTTTGTCATTTAGCATACGCTCTTATCCAGAGCGACTTACAGGAGCAATTAGGGTTAAGTGCCTTGCTTAAGGGCACCGACAGATTTTTCACCTAATCGGCTCGGAGATTCGAACCACCAACCTTTTCGGTTACTGGCCCAACGTTCTTAACCGTTTGGCTACCTAGCGGTTAAGTTGTTCTTAAATCATGAGCACCACTACTTTTGCAAACAAATGGACCTCATCCCCCAAAATTGTTGATTTTGTATGAAAATATTACATCCCAAACTTATTTAGATGTGCCAGTGCCACAGCAAGGGGTGTAAAGACCTTCGCAATCAAGACTTCTTTGTGGTTTAATTTTAATTAATTTCATACATTTACATTTTATCATTTAGCCAACGCTCTTATCCAGAGCGACTTACAGTTAGGGCATTCATCTTAAGATAGCTTAGTGGGACTAGGGCTGTTACGGTGACCGTATTACTGCCACACCAGCAGTCAAGAGTCATGACGGCAGTCAAATTCCATGTGACCGTTTAGTTATGGTAATTAGGCTTCTTTAAGCTCTGATGCTGCAGATAATCATTAGTAGCCTACCAAACTTGCAAACTGCCTGGTACTCAGCACTCTATTGTCCCTCTAAATCCCTCTGACATCAATGCAAATGTATTGGAAATCTAATCGAACACTTCATGAGAACCCATGAGCTCATGTTGCACAACATTTCTATAGGCTATGCAATTGCTTGAGAAAACAGAGTTTTGATGGCCTCTTAAAAAGAGGAGGATCCCATCAGCTCGGCCACATTTTCCAGATTGACTGACCTTCATGTCTTCAAGTAATGATCGACTGTCATTTCTCTTTGCTTATTTGAGCTGTTCTTGCCATAATATGGACTTGGTCTTTTACCAAATAAGGCTATCTTCTGTATACCACCCCTACCTTGTCACAACACAACGGATTGGCTCAAATGCATTAAGTAGGAAAGAAATTCCACAAATGAACTTTTAAGAAGGCACACCAGTTAATTGAAATGCATTCCAGGTGACTACCTCATGAAGCTGGTTGAGAGAATGCCAAGAGTGTGCAAAGCTGTCATCAAGGCAAAGGGTGGCTATTTGAAGAATCTCAAATATAAAATATATTTTGATTTGTTTAACACTTTTTTGGTTACTACATTTACATTACATTTACATCATTTAGCAGACGCTCTTATCCAGAGCGACTTACAGTTAGTGAATACATATATATTTTTTTATACTGGCCCCCCGTGGGAAACGAACCCACAACCCTGGCGTTGCAAACGCCATGCTCTATCAACTGAGCTACATCCCTGCCGGCCATTCCCTCCCCTACCCTGGACGACGCTGGGCCAATTGTGCGCCGCCCATGAGTCTCCCGGTCGCGGCCGGCTGCGACAGAGCCTGGATTCGAACCAGGATCTCTAGTGGCACAGTTAGCACTGCGATGCAGTGCCTTAGACCACTGCGCCACTCAGGAGACATGATTCCATCTGTGTTATTTCATAGTTTTGATGTCTTCACTATTATTCTACAATGTAGACAATAGTAAAAATGAAGAAAAACCCTTGAATGAGTAGGTGTGTCCAAACTTTTGACTGGTACTGTAAGTAATCAGACCCTTTACTCAGTACTTTGTTGAAGCACCTTCGGCAGCGATTACAGCCTCGAGTCTTCTTGGGGATTACGCTACAAGCTAGGCACACCTGTATTAGGGGAGTTTCTCCCATTCTACTCTGCAGATCAGGCTGGATGGGGAGTGTCACTGCACAGCTATTTTCAGGTCTCTCCAAAAAATTTAGATCGGGTTCAAGTCCGGGCTCTGGCTGGGCCACTCAAGGACATTCAGAGACTTGTCCTGTGTTGTCTTGGCTGTGTGCTTAGGGTCGTTGTCCTGTTGGAAGGTGAACCTTTGCCACAGTCTCGAGGTCCTGAGCGCTCTGGAGCAGGTTTTCATCAAGGATCTCTCTGTACTTTGCTCCGTTCATCTTTCCCTTGATCCTGAATAGTCTCCCTGTCCCTGCCGCTGAAAAACATCCCCACAGCATGATGCTGCCACCACCATGCTTCACCGTAGGGATGGTATTGGCCAGGTGATGAGCGGTGACTAATTTCCTCCAGACGTGACGCTTGGCGTTCAGGCCAAAGATTTCAATCTTGATTTGATCTCCCGAGTGGCGCAGTGGTCTAAGGCACTGCATCGCAGTGCTAGCTGTGCCACTAGAGATCCTGGTTCGAATCCAGGCTCTGTCGTAGCCGGCCGCGACCGGGAGACCCATGGGGCGGCGCACAATTGGCCCAGCGTTGTCCAGGGTAGGGGAGGGAATGGCCGGCAGGGGATGTAGCTCAGTTGGTAGAGCATGGCGTTTGCAACGCCAGGGTTGTGGGTTCGATAAAATAATGTATGCGCTAACTGTAAGTCGCTCTGGATAAGAGCGTCTGCTAAATGACGTAAATGTAAATGTAATGTAAATGTTGATTTCATCAGACCAGAGAATCTTGTTTCTCATGGTCTGAGAGTCCTTTAGGAGCCTTTTGGCAAACTCCAAGTGGGCTGTCATGTGCTTCCGTCTGGCCACTCTACCATAAAGGCCTGATTGATGGATTGCTGCAGAGAGGAACTCAGGAGCTTGTCAGAGTGACCATTGGGTTCTTCCATAAATATAGGTGTTCCAAGCTTGTAGCGTCATACCCAAGAAGACTCGAGGCTGTAATCATTGCCAAAGGTGCTTCAACAAAGTACTGAGTAAAGGGTCTGAATACTTATTTAAATGTGATCGTTTTTTATTTTTAATAAATTTGCAAAAATTTCTAAAATCCTGTTTTTGCTTTGTCATTATGGGGTATTGTGTGTAGATTGACGTGACGCTTGGCGTTCAGGCCAAAGAGTTCAATCTTGGTTTCATCAGACCAGAGAATCTTGTTTCTCATGGTCTGAGAGTCCTTTAGGAGCCTTTTGAATACTTATTTAAATGTGATCGTTTTTTTATTTTGAATAAATTTGCAAAAATTTCTAAAATCCCGTTTTTGCTTTGTCATTATGGGGCATTGTGTGTAGATTGACGTGACGATTTTTTTTACATTTAATCCATGTTAGAAAAAAGGCTGTAAAGTAACACAATGTGGAAAAAGTGAAGGGGTTTGAATACTTTTCAAATGTATGTTCAATTGTATTCTTCATACTATAAAATAATACCACGGAATTCTAAGCAAATGTTGTCTGCTAAATGAACTACTGTAGCCCACAGCCATATGATATAGCTAGATCAGGACCTAACATAAGGACAACTCAGAGAATGCTATTCTGTTCTTCTGAAATAGACTACATTTTCTTCATATCATGTTTCTTTAGACCTGTCTAAAATAAATAATGGATTTATTGTGATGGTGTAGGATTTGGTGTACATGGATTTATTACACTTTTTTAAATGTAGATGTTCCAAAGGTCTGCATCAGTGGCTTGTAGGCTATGCGTGGAAGCCAGGAGATGCTAAATGTGTTTATGTTAATTAACGGTCAATTACTGTGAGACCAGCAGTTATTTGCTTGACAATCACCAGCTGACAAAATATAGTGAGTGGGACCAGTGGACTCAATAGGCTTAGCGAATGAGGAGCGGATGTCGTCAACCTTCTTGTCAAAGTGGCTGGCAAAGTCATCCACAGAGAGGGAGGAGAGAGAGGGAGGAGGGAGAGGAAGGAGGTGGAGGATTAAGGAGGGAGTAAAAGGTGGAAAATACTTTCCTAGGGTTAGAGGAAGAAGCTTGAAATGTAGAGTGATAGAAAGTGGCTAAAGAAGCGGATACAGAGGAAGAGAAGTTAGAGAGGAGGAAGTGAAAGGATGATAGGTCCTCCGGAAGTTTAGTTTTCCTCCATTGTCGCTCAGCTGCCCGCAGCCCTATTCTGTAAGCTCACAATGAGTCACTCAGCCACGGAGCAGGAGGGGAGGGCCGAGCAGGCTGGGAGGAAAGGAGACAGTGCGAGTCATAGGATGCGGAAAGGGAGGAAAGTAGGGTCGAAGAGGCAGAATCAGGAGACCGGAGGGAGAAGGATTTAGCAGAAGAGAGAGATGATAAGATCGAAGAAGAGAGAGTAGCGGGAGAAAGAGTGAAGATTGCGACGTCGCATGACCATCTGGGTAGGGGCTGAGTGGCTAGGGTTGGAGGAGAGGGAGACAGAAAATGAAACAAAGTAGTGATCAGAGACCTGGAGGGGATTGCAGTGAGATTAGTGGGCAAACAGCCTCTAGTAAAGATGAGGTCAAGCGTATTGCCTGCTTTGTGAGTGGGAGGGGACTGGGAAAGGGTGAGGTCAAAAGAGGCAAGGAGGGGAAAGAAACAGTTGGAAAGAAATTAATCGAAGGCAGACGTCGGGAGGTTGACGTCACCCAGTACAAAGAGCAGTGAGCCATCAGGAAATGAGTTTCACTTGGAAAATGTTGAGTAGGTTGTGTAGATCAGTTTAATCCCTTTTTAGATTGAAATTTAAGGCAGCAAAATGTGAAAACTGTGCAAGGCAGTGTAGACAAATCTATTCAAGCAATGATAGTTATTTTCTACACATAAGATCATACACAATTATTGCCTGATGATCTTCCCTGATTGAAATACTGTCTAGAAATACTGTCAGACTGAACTTGCTATTGATTACATAGCTTTTTTCACATGGTGGGGTCACCTAGAAGTTTCTGATATCAAAATAGGGTCGTGGGCCACAAAAGTTTGGTAAGCCCTGATATAGGTGGACCTGAAAGCGCTATAGAATGTTTGTACAATTCTGGCCAAAGCAGCCTACAGTTTACTAACTATCCTATTAGAGCTTTACTCACCCATTCCTGGGATAGGGGTACAGGGGGTCATAGGGGGTCTCCTCATCATGGTCTGCTGGGCGACCGCAGCAGACAGGCCTCTATCCGGGGGTCCTCCTGGGGCCGAGTGAGGAAGGGGACCAGTAGGTGTGGCTACAGCGCCCATGGGGGGGCAGACACCAGGAGGGGGGGTCATGGGAGTTCCCATGACAGGGGGCCTCATGGCTATGTTGCGTTGACGGAGTTCTGAAGAAGAGGGACATGTAGAAAAGGTATTCTTTCTCAAATGGGGGACACTACACAACTGGTTCTCAGAGTTCTTGCCGTGCTCAACGGCAAAACGGCAGGAGATGGCATCTAGGATTTGACACCAGCAACCCTTGGTTGCCGGCTCACATTATGCCAGATTTTTCCTGTCTGATTAGGGATTCAAAACGGCAACATTCCGATTGCTAGCCCATCTCTAATGGCACATTTCCATACAAGATTTACCCCAGTGTTTTACCCAAAAGGCTCAGGCTTTTTTGTTTCCATCTACGTGGACCGGCACCCGTGTCTCACTGGGCCATGGCTCCGGTGGACCTGCTCTCACTTGGGGCCAAAGCCAGGCCACTGGTACTTTTCAGCTGGCATTTGCATAACACTGGCTATCTGTGAACTTTTACACCTTCTCACAAAGCAACTGAACTTTTACACCTTCTCACAAAGCAACTGTTTTGATTATGCAGAGGTTGTTGATTCTGCACTTCACAAGTCCTCACTGTCAGCACTAGCTATGGAAACACAATTTCCCAGTATAACATAAGTGTGTATACACTAGTGCAGGGGTGGGCAACTTTTTTGCTCGAGGGCCACATCGGGATTTCGATAAAATCAACAGAGGGCCACGCAGATTATTTTGTTGTTGACCGATTTGTTTGTCAATTTATTTCTGGGCCAGAAAAAGGGCAGTAATTTCGTAGTTTGCCCAACCCTGCAGCATAACATCAAGAATACCTGCCGACCCCATTGATTGAACTGAAGTCCCCAAGGGGCATTGAATAAACAACTTTTCCCACAAGTGTTCACTCCATTATGGTAAACGTATTTGTTCATAGTCTAAAAGGTAGAGAAAGGGAAGTGTGCGACTGCTCTCCTGAAGTGGCGCAGCGGTCTAAGGCACTGCATCTCAGTGCTTGAGGCGTCACTACAGACCCCCTGGTTCGATTCCAGGCAGTATCACAACCGACCGTGATTGGGAGTCCCATAGGGCGGCGCACAATTGGCCCAGCGTCGTCCAGGTTTGGCCGGTGTAGGCCGTCATTGTAAATAAGAATTTGTTCTTAACTGACTTGCCTAGTTAAATAAAGGTTTTTTTAAAATAAAAAATTCTACAGGACTGTTGGCTCAGGCTCACACCGTGAGCACATGAACAGATACATTCTATGTAACCTAGTCAACCACAGGAATTATGTGGTAGCAATCAAAAGGAAAGTAAGACATTTATAGTTTCTCAATCTCTGGTTTTATGCTTCGATACAGAAACACAACTAATGTAGAGAGGATGCCTTTACCTTGGCCCGTTCTAGGAGTCATCTGACCTGGCCTGACTGGCGTGAATTCCATTTCCTTTAAAAATTAAATAACAATCTCAGATCAATTCATAATTGAAAGAAATAGCAGAAGAAATAATTGATTCGTTTTCTTTAAAAACAGACACTGTACTTGCCACTTTTTTATTTGCTTCAGGATCAAACCTCTCAAGAATTAACTTGGCATTTTTGTAGGTTTCAGTCTCCATCACCTCTTCCAACTGTAGAAAAAAAGTACCAAAAATAAAATTGGTTAAGGAACTCTATCTGCACAGCATTGGGTTGCAAAGGGAGGGTATATTACCATTAAACTACAAGAATTTTAGTAGATTTCAAGTTAAAATATATATATATACACACACTACCAGTCAAAAAGTGGTCCTCTGTAGCTCAGCTGGTAGAGCACGGCGCTTGTAACGCCAAGGTAGTGGGTTCGATCCCCGGGACCACCCATACACAAAAAAAAATGTATGCACGCATGACTGTAAGTCGCTTTGGATAAAAGCGTCTGCTAAATGGCATATTATATTATTATTATATTATTAAAAGTTTGGAGACACCTACTCAAGGGTTTTTCTTTATTTTTACATTGTAGAATAATAGTGAAGACATTAAAACTATGAAATAACATATGGAATCATGTAGTAACCAAAAAAGTGTTAAAATAATTAAAATATAGTTTATATTTGAGATTCTTGAAATAGCCACCATTTGCCTTGATGACAGCTTTGCACACTCTTGGCATTCTCTCAACCAGCTTCATGAGGTAGTCACCTGTAATGCATTTCAATTAACAGTTGTGCCTTCTTAAAAGTTAATTTGTGGAATTTCTTTCCTTCTTAATGCATTTGAGCCAATCAGTTGTGTTGTGACAAGGTAGGGGTGGTATACAGAAGATAGCCTTATTTGGTAAAGGACCAAGTCCATATTATGGCAAGAACAGCTGAAATAAGCAAAGAGAAACGACAGTCCATCATTACTTTAAGACATGAAGGTCAGTCAATACGGAACATTTCAAGAACTTTCAAAGTTTCTTCAAGTGCAGTCGCAAAAACCATCAAGCGCTATGATGAAACTGGCTCTCATGAGGTCCGCCACAGGAATGGAAGAACCAGAGTTACCTCTGCTGCAGAGGATAAGTTCATTAGAGTTACCAGTCTCAGAAATTGCAGCCCAAATAAATGGTTCAGAGAGTTCAAGTCACAGACACATCTCAACATCAACTGTTCAGTGGGGACTGTGTGAATCAGGCCTTTATGGTAGAATTGCTGCAAAGAAACCAATACTAAAGGTCACCAATAAGAAGAAGATACCTGCATGGACCAATAAACAGGAGCAATGGACATTAGACCGGTGGAAATGTGTCATTTAGTCCAAATTGGAGATTTTTGGTTCCAACCGCCGTGTCTTTGTGAGACGCGGTGTGGGTGTACGGATGATCTCCGCATGTGTATTTCTCACCGCAAAGCATGGAGGAGTAAGTGTTATGGTGTGGGGGTGCTATGCTGGTGACACGGTCTGTGATTTATTTAGAATTCAAGGCACACTTAACCAGCATGGCTACCACAGCATTTTCTGAGGCTGGTAACTCTAATGAACTTCCAGTGGCGGTCCTCATGAGAGCCAGTTTCATCATAGCGCTTGATGGTTTTTGCGACTGCACTTGAAGAAACGTTCAAAGTTCTTGAAATGTTCCGTATTGACTGACCTTCATGTCTTAAAGTAATGATGGACTGTCGTTTCTCTTTGCTTATTTGAGCTGTTCTTGTCATAATATGGACTTGGTCTTTTACCAAATAGGGCTATCTTCTGTATACCTTGTCACAAGACAACTGATTGGTTCAAACGCATTAAGAAGGAAAGAAATTCCACAAATTAACTTTTAAGAAGGCACACCTGTTAATTGAAATGCATTCCAGGTGACTACCTCATGAAGCTGGTTGAAAGAATGCCAAGAGTGTACAAAGCTGTCATCAAGGCAAAGGGTGGCTACTTTGAAGAAACTTTTATTTGTTTAACACTTTTCTGGTTACTACATGATGCCATATGTTATTTCATAGTTTTAATGTCTTCACTATTATTCTACAATGTAGAAAATAGTAAATATAAAGAAAAACCCTTGATTGAGTAGGTGTGTCCATATACACACATATACATTTAATTTTTAGTCACTTAGCAGACGCTCTTATCCAGAGCAACTTACAGGAGGAATTAGGGTTAAGTGCCTTGCTCAAGGGCACATCGACAGATTTTTCACCTAGTCGGCTCGGGGATTAGAACCAGCGACATTTCGGTTACTGGCACTACGCTCTTAACCACTAAGCTACCTGCCGCCCTTTACACACACACATATACATACAGTGGGGGAAAAAAGTATTTAGTCAGCCACCAATTGCAAGTTCTCCCACTTAAAAAGATGAGAGGCCTGTAATTTTCATCATAGGTACACGTCAACTATGACAGACAAATTGAGAAAAAATAATCCATAAAATCACATTGTAGGATTTGCAAATTATGGTGGAAAATAAGTATTTGGTCACCTACAAACAAGCAAGATATCTGGCTCTCACAGACCTGTAACTTCTTCTTTAAGAGGCTCCTCTGTCCTCCACTCGTTACCTGTATTAATGGCACCTGTTTGAACTTGTTATCAGTATAAAAGACACCTGTCCACAACCTCAAACAGTCACACTCCAAACTCCACTATGGCCAAGACCAAAGAGCTGTCAAAGGACACCAGAAACAAAATTGTAGACCTCCACCAGGCTGGGAAGACTGAATCTGCAATAGGTAAGCAGCTTGGTTTGAAGAAATCAACTGTGGGAGCAATTATTAGGAAATGGAAGACATACAAGACCACTGAATCTCCCTCGATCTGGGGCTCCACGCAAGATCTCACCCTGTGGGGTCAAAATGATCACAAGAACGGTGAGCAAAAATCGCAGAACCACACGGGGGGACCTAGTGAATGACCTGCAGAGAGCTGGGACCAAAGTAACAAAGCCTACCATCAATAACACACTACGCCGCCAGGGACTCAAATCCTGCAGTGCCAGACGTGTCCCCCTGCTTAAGCCAGTACATGTCCAGGCCCGTCTGAAGTTTGCTAGAGTGCATTTGGATGATCCAGAAGAGGATTGGGAGAATGTCATATGGTCAGATGAAACCAAAATATAACTTTTTGGTAAAAACTCAACTCGTCGTGTTTGGAGGACAAAGAATGCTGAGTTGCATCCAAAGAACACCATACCTACTGTGAAGCATGGGGGGTGGAAACATCATGCTTTGGGGCTGTTTTTTCTGCAAAGGGACCAGGACTGACTGATCCGTGTAAAGGAAAGAATGAATGGGGCCATGTATCGTGAGATTTTGAGTGAAAACCTCTTTCCATCAGCAAGGGCATTGAAGATGAAACGTGGCTGGGTCTTTCAGCATGACAATGATCCCAAACACACCGCCCGGGCAACGAAGGAGTGGCTTCGTAAGAAGCATTTCAAGGTCCTGGAGTGGCCTAGCCAGTCTCCAGATCTCAACCCCATAGAAAATCTTTGGAGGGAGTTGAAAGTCCGTGTTGCCCAGCGACAGCCCCAAAACATCACTGCTCTGGAGGAGATCTGCATGGAGGAATGGGCCAAAATACCAGCAACAGTGTGTGAAAACCTTGTGAAGACTTACAGAAAATGTTTGACCTGTGTCATTGCCAACAAAGGGTATATAACAAAGTATTGAGAAACTTTTGTTATTGACCAAATACTTATTTTCCACCATAATTTGCAAATAAATTCATAAAAAAATCCTACAATGTGATTTTCTGGATTTTTTTCTCATTTGTCTGTCATAGTTGACGTGTACCTATGATGAAAATTACAGGCCTCTCTCATCTTTTTAAGTGGGAGAACTTGCACAATTGGTGGCTGACTAAATACTTTTTTCCCCCACTGTACATACTGAACAAAAATAAAAACGCAACATTTAAAGTGTTTGTCCAATTTTTCATGAGCTGAAATAAAACATCCCAGAAATGTTCTATACACACAAAATGTTTATTTCTCTCAAATGTTGTGCAGAAATGTGTTTACATCCCTGTTGGTGAGCATTTCTCCTTTGCCAAGATAATCCATCCACCTGACAGGTGTGGCATATCAAGAAGCTGATTAAACAGCATGATCATTACACAAGTGCACCTTGTGCGGGGGACAATAAAAGGCCACTCTAAAATGTGCAGTTTTGACGGAGCGTGCAACTGGCATGCTGATTGCAGAAATTTCCACCAGACCTGTTGCCAGAGAATTGAATGTTCATTTATCTACCATAAGCCGCCTCCAACGTCATTTTAGAGTATTTGGTAGTAAGTCCAACCAGCCTCACAACCGCAGACCACATGTAACCATGCCAGCCAAGGACCTCCTCATCTGGCTTCTTCACCTGCGGGATTGTCTGAGTCCAGCCACCTGGACAGCTGATGAAACTGTGGGTTTGCACAACCGAATAATTTCTGCACCAACTGTCAGAAACCTTCTAAGGGAAGCTCATCTGCGTGCTCGTCGTCCTCACCAGGGTCTTGACCTGACTGCAGTTCGGCATTGTAACTGACTTCATAGGGCAAATGCTCACCTTTGACAGCCACTGGCACGCTGGAGAAGTGTGCTCTTCACAGATGAATCCCGGTTTCAACTGTACTGGGCATACGGCAGACAGCGTGTATGGCGTCGTGTGGGCGAGCGGTTTGCTGATGTCAACGTTGTGAACAGAGTGCCCCATGGTGGCGGTGGGGTTATGGTATGGGCAGACAACGTATACAACTGCATTTTATCAATGGCAAATTGAATGCACAGATACCGTGACGAGATCCTGAGGCCCATTGTCGTACCATTCATCCGCCGCCATCCCCTCATGTTTCAGCATGATAATGCACAGCACTGTGTCACAAGGATCTGTACACAATTCCTGGAAGCTGAAAATGTCCCAGATTTTCCATGGCCTACTCACCAGACATGCCACCCATTGAGCATGTTTGGGATGCTCTGGATCGACGTGTACAACAGCGCGTTCCAGTTCCCGCCAATATCCAGCAACTTCGCACAGTCATTGAAGAGGAGTGGGACAACATTCCACAGGCATCAATCAACAGCCTGATCAACTGTAGGCGAAGGAGATGTCGCGCTGCATGAGGCAAATGGTGGTTACATCAGATACTGACTGGTTTTCTGATCCATGCCCCTATTTAAAAAAAAAAAGTTATGTGCCCAACAGATGCATATCTGTATTCCCAGTCATGTGAAATACATAGATTAGGGCATAATGCATTTATTTTAATTGACCGATTTCCTTAGTAACTTTAACTCAGTAAAATCTTTCAAATTGTTGCATGTTGTGTTTATATTTTTGTTAAGTGTATATCAGAAAACATCTAGTGGCTTTTTGGGGTACTTCAGATTATCACAGGTGTCTATCTCTGGCCCTCTGTGTGGCCTTTGCACAAAATATATACAATAATTGAATGACAAATATGTAAAACATTATCCTAAATATAAACCATCAACTAAGTGAATACCGTTTGTTTACTATGAGGGTTTCAGCATTGATATATTTGTTAATATACCTTTATTTTACTATGTCTTTGTTGTAAATGTTGTGAGAAAAGTCAATAGTTGGAAGAGTTGCAGAGTTAATTGAAAATAATGTCATTGTAGATGCTTTTTTCATTAATTAGGCAATTTTCTCTTGAACCATATGGTCTATCCACTAGAAACTCAAGGACAATATGGACACAGATATACAAAAATGAATACAAGTACAAATTACCAAAGTCACCATTGCTTGCCATAGATTACCTGTTAATTACCAAAATTACAGAAGACTCCGGTAATTTTGGTAAATTTCCGGTAGCTTTGCAACCCTAGCAGAGCAAATATTTTTGATGACCTTTTTAAATACACAAAAGCTACAATAACATGATAAACACTAATAGTAAATCATAGGGGAAATACCTTACAACAGGATTTAAAAATAATTTTACGCTTATACCATTATCCTAGTGGTTTCATTTGTTGTAACCGAAAATGTGTACTCTGTGGCAGAAAAAACTCTGTTCGTGAACACCAAAACTGCCAAGTAAGGAAATTCTGATTTTGCAAGTCAGCAACCATATGGTTTGCAATTCAAATTTGCATCAGGAAAACACCAGTGTGAATTGTTTGCTAGTAGAAGATAAATAATAACACGCAGCAATATCGATAATGGGGTGTGAAAATCCATCAGCCACAATTATTGGAAGTTATTAGACATGAAATCCTCTAAATGCTTACTGCTATTAATTTACAAAGGATCGTTAAGGGAGCGCTTTATTGAACACAGTCTCTCTGCCAATTAGCCTGCTGTCTGCATTGATTTTAGATAATTTCTTAGCACTGGGAATTAGGGTTTGGGTCACAGGGGTGTATTATGCATAGATCAGCACAAATTATATCATAATGGGTTTCAAAGGTCAGAGCGCATGAGAGTTGTGCAAGGAGCTCCAGACACGATTAAACGTTTAGGACTATTAAAAGGCAATCAGGGAAAGTGTCATTGTGTCATTAAGATATCAGCTCTGGATCAATGACAATGACACGTTTACTTCAAAACACTAAGGGCTGGTTTCCCCATTGAGCATGCTTTTTAGTCAAGGACTAGGATTAATTTGTGCCCAGGAAACCAGCCCTGCCCTGAATGATATAAAAATAATTGGAAGATATAAAAATCTACACTTACGATTTTTCTTTTTCCAACTTTTAAATCTTCTAGTTTGTCATCTGAAACAAAAGTGACGAGGCATGCGTTGTTGAGTATTTGTCATGAAACACACATGCATTTTCAAACATCTGCATTTTAAGAGACATTTACATTAATATATATACAGTGGGGAGAACAAGTATTTGATACACTGCCGATTTTGCAGGTTTTCTTACTTACAAAGCATGTAGAGGTCTGTCATTTTTTATCATAGGTACACTTCAACTGTGAGAGACGGAATCTAAAACAAAAATCCAGAAAATCACATTGTATGATTTTTAGGTAATTAATTTGCATTTTATTGCATGACATAAGTATTTGATCACCTACCAACCAGTAAGAATTCCGTCTCTCACAGACCTGTTAGTTTTTCTTTAAGAAGCCCTCCTGTTCTCCACTCATTACCTGTATTAACTGCACCTGTTTGAACTTGTTACCTGTATAAAAGACACCTGTCCACACACACAATCAAACAGACTCCAACCTCTCCACAATGGCCAAGACCAGAGAGCTGTGGAAGGACATCAGGGATAAAATTGTAGACATGCACAAGGCTGGGATGGGCTACAGCACAATAGGCAAGCAGCTTGGTGAGAAGGCAACAACTGTTGGCGCAATTATTAGAAAATGGAAGAAGTTCAAGATGACGGTCAATCACCCTCGGTCTGGGGCTCCATGCAAGATCTCACCTCGTGGGGCATCAATGATCATGAGGAAGGTGAGGGATCAGCCCAGAACTACACGGCAGGACCTGGTCAATGACCTGAAGAGAGCTGGGACCACAGTCTCAAAGAAAACCATTAGTAACACACTACGCCGTCAAGGATTAAAATCCTGCAGTGCACGCAAGGTCCCCCTGCTCAAGCCAGCGCATGTCCAGGCCCGTCTGAAGTTTGCCAATGACCATCTGGATGATCCAGAGGAGGAATGGGAGAAGGTCATGTGGTCTGATGAGACAAAAATAGAGCTTTTTGGTCTAAACTCCACTCGCCGTGTTTGGAGGAAGAAGAAGGATGAGTACAACCGCAAGAACACCATCCTAACCATGAAGCATGTAGGTGGAAACATCATTCTTTGGGGATGCTTTTCTGCAAAAGGGACAGGACGACTGCACCGTATTGAGGGGAGGATGGATGGGGCCATGTATCGCGAGATCTTGGCCAACAACCTTCCCTCAGTAAGAGCATTGAAGATGGGTCGTGGCTGGGTCTTCCAGCATGACAACGACCCGAAACACACAGCCGGGGCAACTATGGAGTGGCTCCGTAAGAAGCATCTCAAGGTCCTGGAGTGGCCTAGCCAGTCTCCAGACCTGAACCCAATAGAAAATCTTTGGAGAGTGCTGAAAGTCCGTATTGCCCAGCGACAGCCCCGAAACCTGAAGGATCTGGAGAAGGTCTGTATGGAGGAGTGGGCCAAAATCCCTGCTGCAGTGTGTGCAAACCTGGTCAAGACCTACAGGAAACGTTTGATCTCTGTAATTGCAAACAAAGGTTTCTGTACCAAATATTAAGTTCTGCTTTTCTGATGTATCAAATACTTATGTCATGCAATAAAATGCAAATTAATTACTTAAAAATCATACAATGTGATTTTCTGGATTTTTGTTTTAGATTCTGTCTCTCACAGTTGAAGTGTACCTATGATAAAAATTACAGACCTCTACAAGCTTTGTAAGTAGGAAAACCTGCAAAATCAGCAGTGTATCAAATACTTGTTCTCCCCACTGTGTGTGTGTGTGTGTGTGTGTGTTATATATATATATATATATATATATATATATATATATATATATATATATATATATATATATATATATATATATATATATATATATATATATATATATATATATATATATATATACACACATACACAGTACCAGTGAAACATTTGGACACACCTACATTCAAGGGTTTCTTTATTTGTTACTATTTTCTCCATTGTAGAATAATAGTGAAGACATCAAAACTATGAAATAACACATATGGAATCATATAGAAACCAAAAAAGTGTTAGTCACCCTTTGCCTTGATTACAGCTTTGCACACTCTTGGCATTCTCTCAAACAGCTTCACCTGGAATGCTTTTCCAACAGTCTTGAAGTTGTTCCCAATTATGCTGAGCACTTGTTGGCTGCTTTTCCTTCACTCTGCGGTCCAACTCATCCTAAACCATCTCAATTGGGTTGAGGTTGGGTGATTGTGGAGGCCAGATCATCTGACGCAGCACTCCATCACTCTCTTTCTTGGTCAAATAGCCCTTACACAGCCTGGAGGTGTGTTGTGTCATTGTCCTG
Organism: Coregonus clupeaformis; assembly: GCF_020615455.1. NCBI lineage: Eukaryota > Metazoa > Chordata > Actinopteri > Salmoniformes > Salmonidae > Coregonus > Coregonus clupeaformis. The sequence continues at coordinate 336,569 of NW_025533815.1, read as the reverse complement.
TTGAAAAACAAGTGAAAGTCCCACTAAGCGCAAACCAGATGGGATGGCGTATCGCTGCAGAATGCTTTGGTACCCATGCTCATTAAGTGTGCCTTGAATTCTAAATAAATCACAGTGTCAACACCATCACACCCCCTCCTCCATGCTTCCCGGTGGGAATCACACATGCGGAGATCATCCGTTCACCTACTCTGCGTCTAACAAAGACATGGCGGTTGGAACCAAATATCTCACATTTGGACTAATCAGACCAAAGGACAGAATTCCACCGTTCTAATGTCCATTGCTCGTGTTTCTTGGCCCAAGCAAGTATCTTCTTCTTATTGGTGTCCTTTAGTAGTGGTTTCTTTGCAGCAATTCGACCATGAAGGCCTGATTCATGCAGTCTCCTCTGAACAGTAGATGTTGAGATGTGTCTGTTACTTGAACTCTGTGAAGCATTTATTTGGGCTGCAATCTGAGGTGCAGTTAACTCTAATGAACGTATCCTTTGCAGCAGAGGTAACTCTGGGTCTTCCTTTCCTGTGGTGGTACTCATGAGAGCCAGTTTCATCATAGCGCTTGATGGTTTTTGCGACTGCACTTGGAGAAACTTTCAAAGTTCTTGAAATGTTCCGTATTGACTGACCTTCATGTCTTAAAGTAATGCTTATTTGAGCTGTTCTTGCCATAATATGGACTTGGTCTTTTACCAAATAAGGCTATCTTCTGTATACCACCCATACCTTGTCACAACACAAATGATTGGCTCAAACGTATTAAGGAAAGAAATTCCACAAATTAACTTTTAAGAAGGCACACCTGTTAATTTAAATGCATTACAGGTGACTACCTCATGAAGCTGGTTGAGAGAATGCCAAGAGTGTGCAAAGCTGTCATCAAGACAAAGGGTGGCTACTTTGAAGAATCTCAAATATAAAATATATTTTGATTTGTTGAACACTTTTTGGTTACTACATGATTCCATATGTGTTACCTGATTAGTCCTGTAGCTCAGTTGGTAGAGCATGGCGCTTGCAACGCCAGGTTTGTGGGTTCGTTTCCCACGGGGGGCCAGTATGAAAAATGTATGCACTCACTAACTGTAAGTCGCTCTGGATAAGAGCGTCTGCTAAATTACTAAAATGTAAATGTGTTATTTCATAGTTTTGATGTCTTCACTATTATTCTACAATGTAGAAAATAGTAAAGAAAATAAGGAAAACCCTTGAATGAGTAGGTGTGTCCAAACTTTTGACTGGTACTGTACATATTTTTTTTTTTACAATGACTTGCAATTCAAAACAAGACAAGCTAAACTTAATGTAAAGAAGAGAATCCTATGTTTGTAAAAACAAAAATGTGGTGGTGGATGGGCCAATAAAAAATATACAATTTAAAATAAGAGAAGCCTTACTGTTTCTTTCTGTTCGCTTTGAGAAAAGGAATATCAGCAGCTTCCTCATAAACCACACTCTGAAAAGCAATCAGGAATATTAGAATGCAGCAGAAACAGTCTTCCATTGTTGAATAGTTACTCAGAAAAGCAGTTCAGAGAGAGCATCACTTTCTGTGGTAAAGCAATTTGTGATCAATGGAACAATACAGAAGATTCTTCACTTTGAAGATTATGTGGTGGTGTTTTTACTTGGCGGGACATTTTGATGACCTGAATGAGTAGCATAGGCCTACATATTGAAAAGTAACTTTGGCATTAGATACACAAAACCAGAACAGTTGTGGAATAAGATGAAATATTGATTGAAACAATAAATATAAAACATCTATGTCTGTGCTTGGGAGATTTCATGTTAATGAAAAATGTGTGGATGCTCGGCATCTTCTCTGACTTATGTGCCCCGAGGTAATTTTGAACTGCCAACAAACATCTTTACAAAGTAAGCTACATGCACATAATAGTATACATACTTAAAGAGGCAATCTGGAATTAGTGCATACATTTTTTTACTTTTAAATAAAGGACAGCCATTGATTGATTCTTGAAGAATACAACTTATGAATGCCTTATTTACCATGTTTGTAAACAATGTAATTTCAAACAAACACTGTATAGCTATAAAACATGATTTTGATCAGTGCCGTCTATGAATTTGAGAGTGGGTACATTCCTCCAGTCCCATGGCTCAGCTGTTATCCCAGATTGCCCTTTTAAGGTTATGTGTGACAGAGGACAGAGTAGGCTATACTTACAATATAGGAAATAAAAATAAGGGCAAAGTCATCACGATGCGTCCTGTCCATTGTTCGGGGAGATACCAGAAGTAAACACTTATGCAAGTAATAAGATAGAGCACAGATGAATACAGAAGTAGTCTTCCCACCCACAACTTCTCCAGTCTCTGATTCTTCGCTCTAAATTCCTCAAGGTCCTTAATATCCTGAAAAGACAACAAAATGCCATGACAAGTATTTTAAAAAAGAAAACAGGTCACTATAGTTTGATTATATTAAATTATGGAATGCTTGGGTAATGCCAGAGTATTAACCCAGCCTTATGCTACACATGAAAAGGGTTTTGTAAAATGTTAAGCTTTGTTTCTTCTAATTCTTCTCAAAAAAGTATAACCTCTTTCCTAGTATCTGACGGCCAATGTGCTGGCCAAAGTCAGAGTTGTAGACATCTGTGCCTATCACTAAAATATCAAAACAGATCACTGCCTGACTGATAATTACAGGGGGATACAAGATGAAGCTCATGGACAGGACTGCGGGAGAAGCTTGGTCCTGTAGGTAGCTTAGTGGGTAAGAGCGTTGTGCCAGTAACCGAAAGGTCGCTGGTTCTAATCCCCGAGCCGACTAGGTGAAAAATCTGTCGATGTGCCCTTAAGCAAGGCACTTAACCCTAATTGCTCATGTAAGTCGCTCTGGATAAGAGCATCTGCTAAATGACTAAAATGTAAATGTATATTGACTGTAGAAACTGTTTTTAATACCAGAAGCCTATATATAATGTTGAAAAGTAGGGATTATAGCAATATTTAACCTAATACTTACCTTGTCAATGCCTTCTAGAAGTTCAACCGTCGTTGGTTTAGCCTGTTCGAAGATTAGATACAATTTACTTCTGAATCACAAAACAAATGGCTAGGACCATATGTGTGTGCTGAATGCAATGTTTTTGCTCTCTCTTAATATAAAAGGTAACTAGGCTAATATGTATAAAAGACAACTGTCCCTATAATAGATATTATAAACATCTGTAACTTCAACACATCATGCATGCCCTCAAACAACGCCAAAAACATTGGCTCAATTCCATTTTGAAACTAGCCAGACAGTACAGTATAGTTGACTAGTCAGTGATGTAGGCTACTTGATTGCATTAAACTGAAAGCTTGAAATGCTAAGGGTGCATTGGGTTGGTAGCTAGCTAGTTAGGCCGTTGAGTAGACATATTCTCCAGATGTATGTGGCGCAGCGGTCTAACTGGTTCGATTCCAGGCTGTATCACAACCGGCCGTGATTGGGAGTCCCATAGGGCGGCGCACAATTGGCCCAGCGTCGTCTGGGTTTGGCTGGTGTAGGCCGTCATTGTAAATAAGAATTTGTTCTTAACTGACTTGCCTAGTTAAATAATGGTAAAAGTAAACATTTTAATAAGCTCAGATATCGACTCTGCCACATGAGCATGCTGTTGTGGCACAGTCGATGGACTGCTGGGCCAGAATATTAAGGGTTCCCACATCTGACACCAATGTAATGAAACAGGAGTGCGGCTCTAACCCTCAACCTTCTGGCCCGAAGCCCAGCGAGCCATCGACTGTGCCAAAAAAAGCATGCTCAAGTGGCAGAGTCGATATCCGCGCTTATAAACCAGCGTCGCTAGAATCCTTAGATAGCTAGTGTAGCTATAATAATCCTAATGTTACGGACTTGTTTAACGTGCATATAGTTACCTTCCACCGGGAAACAACAGCACCCATCTCTGTAGAATGTATTGGTGTCCCGCTCCTCGTCTTTGTCCACTCTTTCCTTTATGTTAGCTAGCTGCCTAAAACTGTTGAAAAGTAAAGGTAAGATATAGCTAGCTACCTAAACAATAACTCAGACAGCTAACGTTAGCTAGGTAAGATTACAGAATGGAAAGTGCAAACGATAGCAAGCCCATTCAGATGGTTGTTACTGGCTACAACGTAGAAATTAATGAAAACAAAAATGTCTGGTCTTAATTTACAGTTAGGGTTAGGCATAAGGTTAGCAGTGTGGTTAATGTTAGGTTTAAAATCTGATTTTAAGAAGATACATTTGAGAAATAGGCAGGGTAAACTTTAGCCATAATTAAGACTTTGTGGCTGTGATAACTAGTGGAAACCCCATTCAGAGACAAAAAGTCAAAGCTAACGCTAAACAGCCCTGACGTCCTGGCATGTCCCATTGAAGCCCCTGCAGGAAAATACTCACTTGTTGGGCACGACCGTGATACGGTTTTGTAATCATGAGTCACTCAACATAATTGTATTGACTAACGTAACACTGTAGATTGATGCTAGTGATAGCTCGCTAGCTGACAATGATATAAACTGGCTAGCAGCATACGCTACGTTACCATGTAACGTTAACCTAACGTTAGTGTGTTAGAAACAGACAGACATTGAAATACATCCAAGTCTGCTACTTACGGTTGCTTGCTAGCTAGCTAACGTTAGATAGCTTATTGTCATGCAAGAAAGAGTCAATAACAACACTGGGGGAATTCGGTTTCTTCTTCTCCTTCTCCTTCTATGCTATAATGGCGGTCCGCAAACAAACGTTTAGGGTGCATGGCGCCAACTACTGTGCTGGAGAGTGTGGTCATCATGGTTTACTACATACAGTAGTAGCTCTAGCAACATTAGTATAAAATCAAATAAACACAAAAACCTCCTACCTAATAATGAACTACTAAGGACATAAAAAAGAGCCCTACAAACCCTTCTCGATTCCCCAAACCCCCCCCAACCCTGTCCAACATCAATAACCGTACACATAAATGTTTCCCTCTCTTCAACATACTTACAACAATACCACAACACATGCTCCACCGTTTCACCGAATATACAATCTGGTCACAAAACATTCACATACTTGCCAACCAGATGTAATGATGAGTTCAATAAACAATGTCCTAGTCGCAACTTAGCAAACATCACCTTCCTAGTCTGGCCTTTGACCTTTCTTTGGAGGGCCTTTCTACTCCGGCCCTTGGTCTCGGAGTAGATACAATTGCGTAGTATAATATTCACAGGGGATAAAAAACGAAGGTTATCAGAACATACACTACATGACCAAAATGTACAGTTGAAGTCGGAAGTTTACAAACACTTAGGTTGGAGTCATTGAAACTAGTTTTTCACCACTCCACACATTTCTTGTTAACAAACTATAGTTTTGGCAAGTCGGTTAGGACATCTACTTTGTGCATGACACAAGTAATTTTTCCAACAATTGTTTACAGACAGATTATTTTACTTATAATTCACTGTATCACAATTCCAGTGCGTCAGAAATGTACATACACTAAGTTGACTGTGCCTTTAAACAGCTTGTAAAATTCCACAAAATGATGTCATGGCCTTAGAAACTTCTGATAGGCTAATTGACATCATTTGAGTCAATTGGAGGTGTACCTGTGGATGTATTTCAAGGCCTACCTTCAAACTCAGTGCCTCTTTGCTTGACATCATGGGAAAATCAAAAGAAATCAGCCAAGACCTCAGAAAAACAAATGTAGACCTCCACAAGTCTCGTTCATCCTTGGGAGCAATTTCCAAACGCCTGAAGGTACCACGTTCATCTGTACAAACAATAGTACTGAAGTATAAACACCATGGGACCACGCAGCCGTCATACCGCTCAGGAAGGAGACACGTTCTGTCTCCTAGAGATGAATGTACTTTGGTGCGAAAAGTGCAAATAAATCCCAGAACAACAGCAAAGGACCTTGTGAAGATGCTGGAGGAAACAGGTGCAAAAGTATCTATATCCACAGTAAAACGAGTCCTATATCGACATAACCTGAAAGGCAGCTTAGCAAGGAAGAAGCCACTGCTCCAAAACCACCATAAAAAAGCCAGACTACGGTTTGCAACTGCACATGGGGACAAAGATCATACTTTTTTGAGAAATGTCCTCTGGTCTGATGAAACAAAAATAGAACTGTTTGGCCATAATGACCATCGTTATGTTTGGAGGAAAAAGGGGGCCCTTGCAAGCTGAAGAACACCATCCCAAGCAGCACAGGGGTGGCAGCATCATGCTGTGGGGGTGCTTTGCTGCAGGAGGGACTGGTGCACTTCACAAAATAGATGGCATCATGAGGAAGGAAAATTATGTGGATAAATTGAAGCAACATCTCAAGACATCAGTCAGGAAGTTAAAGCTTGGTCGCAAATGGGTCTTCCAAATGGACAATGACTCCAAGCATACTTCCAAAGTTGTGGCAAAATGGCTTAAGGACAACAAAGTCAAGGTATAGGAGTGGCCATCACAAAGCCCTGACCTCAAACCTATAGAAAAGTTGTGGGCAGAACTGAAAAAGCGTTTGCGAGAAAGGAGGCCTACAAACCTGACTCAGTTACACCAGCTCTGTCAGGAGGAATGGGCCAAAATTCACCCAACTTATTGTGGGAAGCTTGTGGAAGACTACCCGAAACGTTTGACTGAAGTTAAACACTTTAAAGGCAATGCTACCAAATAATAATTGAGTGTATGTAAACTTCTGACCCACTGGGAATGGGATGAAAGAAATAAAAGCTGAAATAAATCATTCTCTCTACTATTATTCGGACATTTCACATTCTTAAAATAAAGTGGTGATCCTAACTGACCTAAAACAGGGAATTTTTACTAGGATTAAATGTCAGGAATTGTGGAGTTTAAATGTATTTGGCTAAAGTGTATGTAAACTTCCGACTTCAACTGTACATACATTGCCTTGCAAAATGATTCATCCCCCTTGGCGTTTTTCCTATTTTGTTGCATTACAACCTGTAATTTAAATGGATTTTTATTTGGATTTCATGTAATGGACATACACAAAATAGTCAAAATTGGTGAAGTGAAATTTAAAAAATAACTTATTTCAAAAAAATATAGAAAATGAATAATGGAAAAGTGGTGTGTGCATATGTATTCACCCCCTTAGCTTTGAAGCCCCTAAATAAGATCTGGTGCAACCAATTACCTTCAGAAGTCACATAATTAGTTAAATAAAGTCCACCTGTGTGCAATCTAAGTGTCACATGATCTGTCACATGATCTCAGTATATATACACACCTGTTCTGAAAGGCCGCAGAGTCTGCAACACCACTAAGCAAGGGGCACCACCAAGCAAGCGGCACCATGAAGACCAAGGAGCTCTCCAAACAGGTCAGGGACAAAGTTGTGGAGAAGGACAGATCAGGGTTGGGTTATAAAAAAATATAAGAAACTTTGAACATCCCACGGAGCACCATTAAATCCATTATTAGAAAAATTTAAAGAATATGGCACCACAACAAACCTGCCAAGAGAGGGCCGCCCATCAAAACTCATGGACCAGGCAAGGAGGGCATTAATCAGAGAGGCAACAAAGAGCCCAAAGATAACCCTGAAGGAGCTGCAAAGCTCCACGGTTGGTAGAGCATGGCGCTTGCAACGCCAGGGTTGTGGGTCGATTCCCACAGGGGGCCAGTATGGAAATGTATGCACTCACTAACTGTAAGTCGCTCTGGATAAGAGCGTCTGATAAATTACTAAAATGTCAATGTAAATGTGTTCACCAAAAGGCATGTGTGAGACTCCCCAAACATATGGAAGAAGGTACTCTGGTCAGATGAGACTAAAATTTAGTTTTTTGGCCTTCAAGGAAAACGTTATGTCTGGCACAAACCCACACCTCTCATCACCCCGAGAACACCATCCCCACAGTGAAGCATGGTGGTGGCAGCATCATGCTGTGGGGATGTTTTTCATCAGCAGGGACTGGGAAACTGGTCAGAATTGAAGGAATGATGGATGGTGCTAAATACAGGGAAATTCTTGAGGGAAACTTGTTTCAGTATTCCAGAGAGTATTTGAGACTGGGACGGGGACGGAGGTTCACCTTCCAGCAGGACAATGATCCTAAGCATACTGCTAAAGCAACACTCGAGTGGTTTAAGTGGAAACATTTAAATGTCTTGGAATGGCCTAGTCAAAGCCCAGACCTCAGTCCAATTGAGAATCTGTGGTATGACTTAAAGATTGCTGTACACCAGCAGAACCCTAGATTATAGAGACATACCCCAAGAGACTTGCAGCTGTAATTGCTGCAAAAGGTGGCTCTACAAATTATTGCCTTTGGGGGGGGTGAATAGTTATGCACGTTTTCTGTTTTTTTGTCTTATTTCTTCTTTGTTTCACAATAAAAAATATATTGTATCTTCAAAGTGGTAGGTATGTTGGGTAAATCAAATTATACAAACCTCCAAAAAAATCAATTTTAATTCCAGGTTGTAAGGCAACAAAATAGGAAAAATGCCAAGGGGGGGGGAATACTTTCGCAAGTCACTGTACATACACATATATATATATACATAAACGTATACATCCATCCATACATACATCCATACATACATACATACATATATACATACTTGGTCTTTTACCAAATAGGGCTATCTTCTGTAAACCCCCCAAACACACAACTGGCGACAGTGCCACTCTGGTGGCACGAAGGGACAGTACACCATATGTCGTAGTCAACGTTCTTTTGGGCCTGGAGGCGGCAGGCAGGGCACTCACGCATCACCCCAGGTATCGAACACCCACACTTGTTCAGAGCCCTCTGCTGCGCACTGTACCCTACCTATCCACTTTCCCGATCACATTGTAGTTCCCCAGTGTAAGGCGCTAGTCGATTCAGGCGTAGCTAGGAACTTTATGGACAGGGCATTCGCACGCCGTCAAGGCATTTCATTGGTTCACCCTATCCATTCCACTCCCCATCAGAGCACTCGTTAATCGACCATTAGGGTCCGGGTTTGTTACGGAAGTCACTATACCAGTCACCATGATCACCCAGGAGACACATTATGAGCAGGTAATTTTTTTGATTATTGAGTCTCCTGCTTTCCCTGTGGTATTAGGTATCCCTTGGCTAGCACTCCACAACCCCACCTTCTTATGGCCGCAGAGGGCTCTCACGGGGTGGTCGCAAGAGTGTCAGGGTAGGTGTCTAGATGTTTCCGTTGGTGCAACCACGGTGGAAAGTCCAGACGGTACCTCCAACGTGCGCATTCCCCCCGAATACCTAGATTTGGCGCACACGTTTTTCAAAGACGCGTGCTACTAAATTACCACCTCATCTGGCGGGGGATTGCGCGATAAACCTTCGGGTAGACGCTATACCTCCCAGGAGTCATGTGTACCCCCTGTCACAGGCTGAAACGGAGGCTATGGAAACATGCGTCTCCGAGTCCCTGGGCCAGGGGTATATACATCCCTCCACTTCAACCGCCTCCTCGAGTTTCTTCTTTGTGAAGAAGAAAGACAGCTGTCTGCGCCCGTGCATTGATTATCGATCACTGAACAAGGAGATGATTAGATTTAGTTATCCTCTCCCCCTCATTCCTTCAGTGATTGTGTCAATCCATGGGGCGTGCTTCTTCACTAAGATAGATCTCAGGAGTGCATACAACCTGGTGTGTGTTCGGGAGGGGGATTAATGGAAGACAGCATTCAGCACAACCACGGGGCATTATGAATACCTGGTGATGCCCTACAGTTTGATGAATGCTCCATCCGTCTTCCAGTCCTTTGTGAACGAGGTGCTTCGGGACATGCTTGGTCACGGTGTGGTGGTCTACATCGATGACATCCTGGTGTATTCCTCTACTCGCGCCGAGCATGTGTCCCTGGTTCGCAAAGTGCTAGCCCGACTGTTGGAAAATGACCTTTATGCCAAGGCAGAGAAGTGTATGTTTTTCCAGCAGTCAGTCTCCTTCTTCGGATACCGCATTACAACCTCAGGTGTGGAGATGGAGGGAGATCGCATTTCAGCCGTGAGTAATTGGCCGATTCCAACCACGGTTAAGGAGGTGCAGCGCTTCCTTGGCTTTGCCAACTACTCTCTGAGGTTTATCCGGGGCTTTGGCAAGGTTGCAGCTTCCATTACATCCCTGTTGAAGGGTGGGCCGTCCCTGCACCGCTGGTCTGCTGAAGCTGACCTGGCCTTCAGGAGAATGCGGGGTCTGTTCACCTCAGCTCCGAGGTAGGGATAGGCGCTGTCCTGTCCCAACGCTCGGGCACGCCACCCAAGCTCCGCCCCTGTGCCTTCTTCTCTAAGAAGCTCAGCCCGGCGGAGCAGAACTACGACATTGGTGATCTGGAGCTGTTGACTGTTGTCCGAGCTTTGACCATGTGGAGGCATTGGCTCGAAGGGGCGAAACACCCTTTCCTCGTCTGGACGGATCACCGTAACCTGGAGTACATTCGGGCAGCAAGGAGGCTGAATACTCGCCAGGCCAGGTGGGCCCTATTCTTCACCCGGTTTGATTTTACACTGTCATACATTCCGGGTACGAAGAACGTGAAGGCAGACACACTGTCCTGGCTGTATGACACAGAGGAGAGGCCCAGAGACAACACCCCCATACTCCCGGCCTCCTGCATTGTGGCGCCGGTAGTATGGGCGATGGACGCGGATATAGAGCAGGCATTACGCACAGATACATCTCCACCGTAGTGTCCAGCTGGGCTGCTGTACGTGCCTGCTCTTATCCGTGATCATCTGATTTCTGGGCACACACGTCACCCTCCTCTGGTCACCCAGGTATCGGTTGTACAGTGCGCTGCTTGATCGGAAAGTACTGGTGGCCAACCTTGGCTAAGGACGTGAGGGTGTAAGTCTCCTCCTGCTCGGTGTGAGCCCAGAGTAAGGCACCTAGGCACCTCCCAGAGGGTAAGCTACAACCTTTATCAGTTCCACAACGACCATGTTCTCACCTTAGTATTGATTTTTTGACTGATCTTCCCCTCTTCCAAGTTAACATCACCATCCTGGTCGTTGTGGACCGCTTCTCCAAGTCCTGCCTCCTCCTTCCTCTGCCCGGTCTCCCCACGGCCCTGCAGACTGTGGAGGCCCTGTTTACTCACGTCTTCCGGCACTACGGGGTGCCAGAGGATATAGTGTCCGACCGAGGTCCCCAGTTCACGTCCAAGGTTTGGAAGGCGTTCATGGAACATCTGGGGGTCTCGGTCAGCCTGACCTCTGGGTTCCACCCCGAGTTAAATTGGAAGGTGGAACGGTTAAATCAGGATGTGGGTAGGTTCCTGCGGTCCTACTGCCAGGACCGGCCAGGGGAGTGGTCGGTGTTCTTGCCATGGGCAGAATATGCCCAGAACTCTCTCTGCCACTCCTCTACTAACCTAACAACATTCCAATGTGTTTTAGGTTACCAACCGGTTCTGGCACCGTGGCACCAGAGCCAGACCGAGGCTCCTGCGGTGGATGACTGGTTTCGGCGCACGGAGGAGACGTGGGACGCTGCCCACGTTCACCTCCAGCGCGCTGTGCATCATCAGAAGGCCAATGCTGACCATCACTGCAGTGTTGTACCGGGGGATCGGGTCTGGCTCTCGACCCGGAATCTGCCCCTCCGCCTGCCCTGCCGGAAGCTGAGCCCGCGGTTTGTGGGGCCGTTCAAAGTCCTGAGGAGAATCAACGAGGTCACGTATAGGTTATTACTTCCCCCTGATTACCGTATTAACCCCTCGTTTCATGTCTCTCTCCTCAGGCCAGTGGTGGTTGGTCCGCTCCAGGAGTCTGAGGTGCGCGAGGTTCCTCCACCTCCTCTGGACATCGAGGGGGCCCCGGCGTACTCTGCACGTTCCATCCTGGATTCGAGGCGTCGTGTCGGGGGCCTTCAGTACCTCGTGGAGTGGGAAGGGTACGGTCCGGAGGAACGGTGCTGGGTCCCGGTGAGGGATATCCTCGATCCCTCCCTTTTGCGGGATTTCCACCGTCGCCATCTGGCTCGCCCTGCTCCGCGTCCTCCTGGCCGTCCCCGAGGCCGGGTTCGGCGCGCTGCTGGAGCTGTGCGTCAAGGTGGGCGTACTGTCACAACTTCGGCCGAGGCTGCCTCCCCTCCTTGTTCGGGCAGGCTTCGGCGTTCGTCGTCACCGGTTTACTAACCACTGCTGCCCCAATCATCATCACAATTGTCTTGTCTTGTCAATCACACACAACTGGTTCCTATCCCCTAATTAGTCTGTATATACAGTGGGGGAAAAAACGTATTTAGTCAGCCACCAATTGTGCAAGTTCTCCCACTTAAAAAGATGTGAGAGGCCTGTAATTTTCATCATAGGTACACGTCAACTATGACAGACAAATAGAGAATTTTTTCTCCAGAAAATCACATTGTAGGATTTTTAATGAATTTATTTGCAAATTATGGTGGAAAATAAGTATTTGGTCACCTACAAACAAGCAAGATTTCTGGCTCTCACAGACCTGTAACTTCTTCTTTAAGAGGCTCCTCTGTCCTCCACTCGTTACCTGTATTAATGGCACCTGTTTGAACTTGTTATCAGTATAAAAGACACCTGTCCACAACCTCAACACTCCAAACTCCACTATGGCCAAGACCAAAGAGCTGTCAAAGGACACCAGAAACAAAATTATAGACCTGCACCAGGCTGGGAAGACTGAATCTGCAATAGGTAAGCAGCTTGGTTTGAAGAAAACAACTGTGGGAGCAATTATTAGGAAATGGAAGACATACAAGACCACTGATAATCTCCCTCGATCTGGGGCTCCACGCAAGATCTCACCCCGTGGGGTCAAAATGATCACAAGAACGGTGAGCAAAAATCCCAGAACCACACGGGGGGACCTAGTGAATGACCTGCAGAGAGCTGGGACCAAAGTAACAAAGTCTACCATCAGTAACACACTACGCCGCCAGGGACTCAAATCCTGAAGTGAGAGACGTGTCCCCCTGCTTAAGTCAGTACATGTCCAGGCCCGTCTGAAGTTTACTAGAGTGCATTTGGATGATCCAGAAGAGGATTGGGAGAATGTCATATGGTCAGATGAAACCTAAATATAACTTTTTGGTAAAAACTCAACTCGTTGTGTTTGGAGGACAAAGAATGCTGAGTTGCATCCAAAGAACACCATACATACTGTGAAGCATGGGGGTGGAAACATCATGCTTTGGGGCTGTTTTTCTGCAAAGGGACCAGGACGACTGATCCGTGTAAAGGCAAGAATGAATGGGGCCATGTATCGTGAGATTTTGAGTGAAAACCTCCTTCCATCAGCAAGGGCATTGAAGATGAAACGTGGCTGGGTCTTTCAGCATGACAATGATCCAAAACACACCGCCCGGGCAACGAAGGAGTGGCTTCGTAAGAAGCATTTCAAGGTCCTAGAGTGGCCTAGCCAGTCTCCAGATCTCAATCCCATAGAAAATCTTTGGAGGGAGTTGAAAGTCTGTGTTGCCCAGCGACAGCCCCAAAACATCACTGCTCTAGAGGAGATCTGCATGGAGGAAAGGGCCAAAATACCAGCAACAGTGTGTGAAAACCTTGTGAAGACTTACAGAAAACGTTTGGCCTGTGTCATTGCCAACAAAGGGTATATAACAAAGTATTGAGAAACTTTTGTTATTGACCAAATACTTATTTTCCACCATAATTTGCAAATAAATTCATAAAAAATCCTAATGTGATTTTCTGGATTTTTTTTCTCATTTTGTCTGTCATAGTTGACGTGTACCTATGATGAAAATTACAGGCCTCTCTCATCTTTTTAAGTGGGAGAACTTGCACAATTGGTGGCTGACTAAATACTTTTTTTCCCCACTGTAAGTGTTCCCTCTGCCCCCTTGTCCTTGTGGGTGATTGTTATTTGTGAGAGTAGTGTAGCTCGGTGGAGCTACTCGTACATATTGTTGCCAGGGTAGATTTTCCCCTGTGCATATGTATTATTGGATATCCGTTACAGGGTATTTGCCAGGGATGATAGTTTCCCCTGTGCCTGTTTCGTTGATCGCTACTTGAGCGCATTTGTGTGTCTACGAAGGAATAAACTCTGTAGTCGGTGATTACCCTCCTGCGTCTGACTCCTTTCCATCACACTCATCACACTTTTGACTCGTACTATTTATATATATATATATATATATATATATATACATATATATATACAAATTTTTTTTTTTTTTTCACTATTTATTTATTTTGTCTTTTGCTGCCTCTTCGGACCCCCTCGTGCCTGAGCCCAGGTGCTTCAACTCCGGTAAATCCCTGCATTAATCCAGCCCTGGTGTTATCAGTTAATCAGATTATTCTCCCACCATTGATTTGATTTACATTTGGGTTCTGTGTAGTTGTCAAATATTGGTGGGGAAATTATTTATTCATCAGTCTACACTTACAACGTGAAAAATACATTCTATACTTTTTTTAAATAATGGAAAAATATATGTAATATAAAACGTAAATGTAAACGTTTCTATTAACAGACTAAGGAAGGGTAGTTTAATGTCGCAAATACTGGATTTATTGCAATCATCAGTTTCATACACAAGTCTGATCAAAAGCATTATCTTATGATAATGTTATTCCTTATCAATCCTAGGGTATAGGATAAATTATGCTACGCAATCTTTGTTTCTCTAGACCTACTTCATTAGAACAAGAGGTCAGGAATGGGATTTAAATAGCCTACAGATGATGTTATATTGTCCGCAAGTAGGCTTACATGGAAAACAATTTCCCAGGATAATTGCCAACATGTTTTATTGCATCCATAGAACTGATCTTTTCCGGGAGAATGAATTTACAGGCATAGCCTTTGTATCCTGATTGATTGAGAGCCGACCCTAGTTGAAATGTTATTTTTAACCACTAGACCAAGAGTCTTTTCATGGATTGATATATTTTAGTTAATCATCATTAGGAGTGGATAGATGACAACCACCTCATTCCTTTTTAGTTAACAAGTTATTGTTTTGTTACAAAGTGGGATTCAAATGGTTGCCATATTTTGTCAACGATCTACACAAAATATAATGTAATGTCAAAGTGGAAGAAAAGTCCAAGAAAAAAACACCTTTGGCAGCGATGACAGCTGTGAATCTTTTTTGAAAAAGTCTCTAAGAGCTTTGCACACCTGAATTGTGCAATATTTGCCCATTATTCTTAGAAAACATTCTTCAAGCTCTGTCAAGTTGGTTGTTGATCATTGGTAGACAGACATTTTCAAGTCTTGCTATATATCTTCAAGCAGATTTCAATCCAAACTGTAACTAGGCCTCTCAGGAACATTCAATGTCGTCTTGGTGAGTACCTCCAGTGTCTATTTGGCTTTGTGTTTTAGGTTATTGTCCTGGTGAAAGGTGAATTTGTCTCCCAGTGTCTGTTGGAAAGCAGACTGAACCAGGCTTTCCTCTAGGATTTTGCCTGTGCTTAGCTCCATTCCGTTTATTTTTATCCTGAAAAACTCCCCAGTCCTTGACGATGACAAGCATACCCATAATATGATGCAGCCACCACAATGCTTGAAAATATAAAGAGTGGTACTCAGTGATGTGTTGTGTTGGATTTGCCCCAATCATAACACTTTGTATAATAGGACAAAATGTTCATTTCTTTGCCACATTACTTTAGTGCCTTGTTGCAAACAGGATGCATGTTTTGTAATATTTTTATTCTGTACATGCTTCCTTCTTTTCACTCTGTCATTTAGGTTAGTATGGAGTAACTACAATGTTGTTGACAGAGCAATTTTCTCCTATCACAGCCATTCAACTCTAACTGTTTTAAAATCACTAATGGCCTCATGATGAAATCCTTGAACAGTTTCCTTCCTCTCCTGCAACTGAGTTAGGAAGGACACCTGTATTATTTATACAATACTTTCTGAAGGCGCTGTAGGCCTATCTTGTATAATTTTGTTTTAATTTCTTAATTTGGGAATTATAAAATGGGAGATCACGTTTTTGTACCATGAAGAGATTATATTTTGGTTGTGTTAAATGTTCAATAAGTCACTGACTGTCATTTCTAAACTTACTCCAGCCATTGTTTTAATATTTGTAATTGGAACTTAAATCGTGTAATTGTTTAGCAAATAAATTGGGCACCACCTAGCCTTTCTGTTGGAAGGAAAATCGATTATTTAAATATAACATTTTGGAGCACTCTAGAAATACAGTACAATTTGAGCATACCATAACCTTGATATTAGACTGTCATAAAATCAAAATCTTAATTACTTTGTTTTCTCTCTCTCATGCATACACAAAACGTAATTCAGCTGAGATTGTTTTGTTTTTAATCTTCAAAGTTACCTTGTTTGGTCCCTCTTCACTGTTAATGAGGATTTGTCCTTTCCTAAGTCAAACATTATTGCAAACATACATCGTAATCAGATCGGTCATACTTACAGAAGCACAGGTTAATAAGGTAGTCAATAAAAATGGAATGAGTGTTCTGGCCTAGCAGCTTGTGAACAGTAGGGCTACATAATGAAGAACAAGACCATAGATGGGTGACAGTCGCTGATCAAAATGTCAAAGATGCGATATGCCTATATTATATAGTGTTGTCTAACCCAATCATTTTCAAACCTATTTTCTTCTGTAATTCTGTATTCGATTGAGAAAATGAATCCATTAGCCTGATACGATAGCCAATTAAATCCGATTTCTAGCTAGGGTACTGTGGATGCATTCAATTCCTTCTTTTTTATTTCTGAAATGACCAGTAAACTTTATCCCACAATTAATTAAAGCATGCAAAAATGTATTTTACAGTCAAAAGCAATCTTTGACCAGACAGCTTCTATCCATCTTGGTCCAGCCAATATATGTATTGCAATCTGCGGGAAAGCAGAAAAAAAGTACACTTCCAGCGGCTACTTTCAATTTGACCTTAGCAATCCCCATGGATTGCATCCGGCTAACAGTAGTAAAGAAGTGAAATTAATCAAATCATTAATGTATTAAACATGAACAAGGAACAAACTTAAATGTAATATTGGCCTACATTGATATTGCACATAATACACATAAAATATTGCACATACATATTTTGCAATAAATAAATGTCAAACTAAATGTAAATATAAATTAAGCTGAGACAGAAATGTTTCCAATGCAGAACGGTTCAATTGATTTGTTTATTTTATTTTGTTTTTAGAAGTTTGTGGTTCCTTTGGCATGTGTTCCTTGCTCGCCAGTGTGTTTGGAATCTTAATTATACTATTGTACAACATTTATGATAATAACATATCAGCCTTTTTTCTCCACTTGGTTGAATAAGAGTGGGATCGGGGTCGAATGGAATATAAAACATTACAGGGGTTGAATTTGTGGATTCAAATCAAGATACCAGGCTATGAAGTGAATTATCATGGGGGCTATGACCTATTATCATATATAAGCTATCGCAACAGAATAGTCTGCTAAACATTAATGTAGGTACTATCATCATACATGTATAGGCCTACTTGCTTAGTCTAACGGATTTACAAATGCATGAGGTTGGCTTGATCCCATGCTTCATATTAAAGTCAATATGTTACCAAACCACAGGCTATTTTTAATCAGTATATTTTTTTGTTTTTTTTGTTGGGTCCTTTATTGTTTTAATGTCGGAAAGGATGACATATTTGGTGGTTACGTTTTTTAAATACTTAAATTAGGCCGAATCATAACTTCTTAGGGCACGCATAACTCCAAGCTGAGCATAAATCATGTAGGCTAGTTGGTTTGCGCAATTTTTTTAAATTAGGCTAAGCATGTAGGCCTAGTTTGAACTAAGTGGGCCTACAGGCGATATTGTTTTTGTGGCTCAGTTGTCTGAGCTCAGACCATCAGATGTCTGCTCTAAATTTCACTCCTAATCTCAGCTCATTGCCTGTATAAAAGACACCTGGGAGCCAGAAATCTTTCTGATTGAGAGGGGGTCAAATACTTATTTCCCTCATTAAAATCCAAATCAATTTATAAAATGTTTGACATGCGTTTTTCTGGATTTTTGTTGTTGTTATTCTGTCTCTCACTGTTCAAATAAACCTACTGTTAAAATTATAGACTGATCATTTCTTTGTCAGTGGGCAAATGTACAAAATCAGCAGGGGATCAAATACTTTTTTCCCTCACTGTACATACCCATGATAAGACACACACTCTACACATACGTACACATGGATTTTGTATTGTAGATACAGTATGTGGTGTCTGTTTTAACTACTAGCACACAGCTTGGACCCCCATGCATAGCCCTAGACTTGCTCCCGGCGCCTTTCTTAGATATAGCACTTATAACGAATGGCACACGCTGGGAACAATCTACGATACTTTTCTGATAACCCATCAGGTTCCTCTACTCTGGGTTCCTTACAAACGACAGGGTTTGGCATAACCTTCCCTCCAGACAAATCGTTTCCCAAAATGAATGAGGCCCTCTTCACCGGTAGGCTAGGCATCACTCCAACGACAACTTCTATGCAACCCATCTCCACGCCTTGTACTAACACACTGTAACCAGTTGCTGAAGTGTCAGACAAAGGCAAAACACCCTCCAAAATGAAGGATTGGGCTGCCACAGTGTCTCGCAGTATCTTCACCGGCTGCTTAACAGCATCGCCACTCTGCAGAGACACGAACCCGTCTGAAACAAAGGGTTCATACACATCTGATCCAAAATCTTGTTTAGGAGATACACCAGTCTCAACCAGAGACTTAATAGGCTGGAGTGCTCCCACAAGAAGAAACAGCTTTTTCTCACTATAATTTTTCTGTTTCAACTTAGGACACAGAGACAATGTGTCCTTTCTCACAGCAGTAATGACAAACTGGCAGATACGAAAAAACATTTTTCTGCCAATCTTTATTTTTGGGCACTGTAGAAATGGACTGAGACCTCACAGTAGGTGGTGACTTCTCTGGATTGCTTTTTGCATAGGGATAACTACTGGGTGCTTTGTTTGTTTAGGTAGTTTTATGTGTCAACACAAACTCATCTGCAAGAACTGCAGCTTTCTCAAGAGTGAGATTTTTGTGCTGATAAATGTAGGTAGCAACCTTTTTGTGAAGGCAATTATGGAACTGCTCGAGAAGTATGAGTGTCTTTTATCCTCAGGGTTGTTGACCTCTTGAGAACCACACCACCAATCAAAAAGACACGCTTGTTCCCTTTGTGATTCTGTCTTTTGTAATTTACAGAACTGTTGTCTGTATCCCTCTGGGACCAACTCGTAAACCCAAAGGATAGCAGCTTTATCAGTGTCATAATCTGAACTATGGTCAAGAGATAAAGCAGCGTACACTTTCTGAGCTTTTCCCACAAAAACTCTTTGGAGGAGCAATGACCAAATATCTCACAGCCATTTTAGGGATGTGGCAATCCGCTCAAACAGAGTAAAATATACGTCCACCTCCTTTTCATTGAAAGGCGGTACAAGCCGGCTGTTCTCACCAAGATCAAACGCTGTTGAGGGTGCAGGATGGCCTTACTTGATTCTGAGTATTTCCAGATCTATCTCCCTTTGTCATGCTTTCAGCTCCATCTCTTTCAATCGAATGGCATGCGCACGTTATTCTTGTTCTAGTCTGGCTGCACATTCCCGTTCTTGTTGTTTGGCTGCAGGCTCATCTTGTCTTTCCCTGTGCTCGAGTTCTAATTTAGTTGCTCCAATTCCTCCTCACGTTCGCTTTCCTTTTCCTTGTGTTCGAGCTCTAATTTCTGTTGTTCCCATTTTGCCTTTAGTTCTACCTCTCGCAGTTGCACATCTATGGGGTGTACCCGTAGTATCCTTTTCATCATCCTCACTCTCCGGAAGGATTTCCTCCTCTACCAAAGCAGTATAGACTAACTCTTTGACTACCGCTTTCGAATCGGCATGTGCAACTTTGATGTCATAATGCTTTGCAATGACGAGCAGATTTGACTTTGTACATTTATCTAGCATCTCCCATGTAGGGTTTTCCACAAACGCCAACTTAAAGTCCATGTTTTTTAAACTATTAGCCTGTGTGTTTATGCAACTTTTAAAATGTTTCCACCAATCTTATAACCCCTCAGGGTGGATGTCAGTGACAGAATCGCCTCCACAAAAGTGTATTTTGAACATTCAGAGCTTCAGAGTAGGTGAATAGAGCAACTACCATACTTATGGGAAACAAGATCCTGGACAAGCCCCCATTTTGTTACGCTCCCCAGCAAGGAAACCAAAAATGTCGCTCAAACAGAAGGGGGAACTAACAAAGAGTCACTGACAACAACCAAAACGAAACAGGTGGGGTTATAGGTGAGGTTCTGAAAGACACTCACAAGGGGTGTCCACTGAAGGTTCACTAGCAACAACAACTGGGACCTAAAAGACACACACCATGAGCGCCCACAAAATGTGCCCACTAAGTGTCACGCCCTGACTCAGGGGACTCGTATATGTTGAGTCAGGGTGTGTATAATCTTTGTTATGTTGTATTCTAGTATGTATAGATCTATGTTGGCCGGTGTGGTTCCCAATCAGAGGCAGCTGTCGCTCGTTGTCTCTGATTGGGGATCATACTTAGGCAGCCCATTGGCACTGTCTAGTTGTGGGATCTTGTTCCGTGTAAGGTATGTTGTGTGTTCTACCTTGGACTTCACGTTTCGTTTGTTGTTTTGTCGTGGTGTTTATAAGTTAATAAACATGTACATATATCACACTGCGCCTTGGTCTGACCCGTCATTGAACGAACGAGACAGAAGATCCCACCAAACGAGGACCAAGCAGCGTGCCCAGGCGGAGCGAATAGCCATGTCACAGGTGGGCAATTTGTGGTCATGGGAAGAGATATTTGCGGGGAGAGGACCATGGGCTAAGGTAGATGCCCAGGCAGGAGAGGTGCAACGGCAACACGGAGGAGGCCGGTCGAGGAGGAAGCCCGAGAAGCAGCCCCAATATTTTTTTTGGGGGGGGCACACGGGGTGGTTGGCGGAGCCTAGTGTCAGAGCAGAGCCAACTCCCCGTACTCACGCGAGGAAGCATATGACTGGGCAGGCTCCGTGTTATGCGGAGCTACGTACTGTGTCGCCAGTGCGCCGGCACAGTCCTGTACGTCCTGTGCTTGCACCACGCACGTGCCGTGCGAAGATGGGCATCCAGCCAGGACGGGGTTTGCCAGCTCAACGCTCCTGGTCTCCAGTACGCCTCCTCGGTCCCGCATATCCTGCTAAATATCGCCTGGTGGTCCAGCTAGTTAGGCACCTTGGCTGGCTAGTCATTGATTTTTTTATTTTTTTTGGGGGGGGGGGGATCAGGTTTAATATTGCAAATTGTAGCTTCCATCAATGTAATTGTATGCATAATTTCCAATCCCCCATATATTTTTTGGTAAATAAACACTATCAGTCAAGCAACACTTTTTCTGGTTACTACATGATTCCATCTGTGTTATTTCATAGTTTTGATGTCTTCACTATTATTCTACAATGTAGAAAATTGTAAAAATAAAGAAAAATCCTTGAATGAGTAGGTGTGTCCAAACTTTTGACTGGTACTGTATGTATGAATGTATGTATATATTACAGAGTGTATTCAGACCCCTTTACTTTTTCCACATTTTGTTAAAGCCTTATTCTAAAATAAAATAAAATTAATGTGTCCCTCATCAGTCTACACACAACACCCCATAATGACGAAGTGAAAACAGGTTATTAGAAATGTTTGCAAATTTATTAAAAATAAAAACAGATACCTTATTTACATAAGTATTCAGACCCTTTGCTATGAGACTCGAAATTGAGCTCAGGTGCATCCTGTTTCCATCGATCATCCTTGAGATGTTTCTACAACTTGATTGGAGTCCACCTGTGGTAAATTGAATTGATTGAACATGATTTGGAAAGGCACACACCGGTCTATATAAGGTCCCACAGTTGACAGTGCATGTCAGAGCAAAAACCAAGCCATGAGGTCGAAGGAATTGTCCGTAGAGCTCCGAAACAGGATTGTGTCGAGGCACAGATCTGGGGAAGGGTACCAAACAAATTCTGCAGTATTGAAGGTCCCCAAGAACACAGTGGCGTCCATCATTCATAAATGGAAGAAGTTTGAAACCACAAATACTCTTCCTAGAGCTGGCCGCCCAGACAAACTGAGCAATCGGGGGAGAAGGGCCTTGGTCAGAGAGGTGACCAGGAACCTGATGGTCACTCTGACAGAGCTCAAGATTTCCTCTGTGGAGATGGGAGAATCTTCCAGAAGGACAACCACCTCTGCAGCACTCCACTAATCAGGCCTTTATGGTAGTGGCCTGACCGAAGCCACTCCTCAGGAAAAGGCACGACTGCCCGCTTGGAGTTAGCCAAGAGGCCCCTAAAGGATTCTCAGACCATGAGAAACAAGATTCTCTGGTCTGATGAAACCAATATTGAACTCTTTGGCCTGAATGCCAAGCGTCACGTCTGGAGGAAACCTGGCACCATCCCTACGCTGAAGAATGGTGGTGGCAGCAGCATCATGCTGTTGGGATGTTTTTCAGTAGCAGGGACTGGGAGACTAGTCAGGATCTAAGGAAAGATGAACTGAGCAAAGTACAGAGAGATCCTTGATGAAAACCTGCTCCAGAGCGCTCATGACTTCAGACTGGTGCGACGGTTCACCTTCCAACAGGACAACGACTTTAAGCACAAAGCCAAGACAACTCAGGAGTGGCTATGGGAAAAGACTCTGAATGTCCTTGAGTGCCCCAGCCAGAGCCCGGACTTGAACCCGATCGATCATCTCTGGAGAAACCTGAAAATAGCTGTGCAGCGACGCTCCCCATTCAACCTGACAGAGCTTGAGAGGATCTGCAGAGAAGAATGGGAGAAACTCCCCAAATACAGGTATGCCAAGCTTGTAGCGTCATAACCAAGAAGACTCGAGGCTGTAATCGCTACCAAAGGTGCTTCAATAAAGTACTGAGTAAAGGGTCTGAATAATTATGTAAATGTCATATTTCCGTTTTCTTATTTTTATAAATTAGCTACAATTTCTAAAAACCTGTTTTCTCTTTGTCATTATGGGGTATTGTTTGTGTGTGTGTATATTGATGAGGATTATTTACAGTGGGGAAAAAAAGTATTTAGTCAGCCACCAATTGTGCAAGTTCTCCCACTTAAAAAGATGAGTGAGGCCTGTAATTTTCATCATAGGTACACGTCAACTATGACAGACAAAATGAGATTTTTTTTCTCCAGAAAATCACATTGTAGGATTTTTTATGAATTTATTTGCTAATTATGGTGGAAAATAAGTATTTGGTCAATAACAAAAGTTTCTCAATATTTTGTTATATACCCTTTGTTGGCAATGACACAGGTCAAACGTTTTCTGTAAGTCTTCACAAGGTTTTCACACACTGTTGCTGGTATTTTGCCCCATTCCTCCATGCAGATTTCCTCTAGAGCAGTGATGTTTTGGGGCTGTCGCTGGGCAACACGGACTTTCAACTCCCTCCAAAGATTTTCTATGGGGTTGAGATCTGGAGACTGGCTAGGCCACTCTAGGACCTTGAAATGCTTCTTACGAAGCCACTCCTTCGTTGCCCGGGCGGTGTGTTTGGGATCATTGTCATGCTGAAAGACCCAGCCACATTTCATCTTCAATGCCCTTGCTGATGGAAGGAGGTTTTCACTTAAAATCTCACGATACTGTAACGATCCCGGCAGTCTGAGTCGGGTCCTGTCTGTGGACTAGTTGTTATGTTCGTGATCTCCAGTTTCCCGAGGGTTCTGGAACGCTCCGGGGAGCTCTCTTGATTTCCGCACCTGCATCCCATCAGCAATCTGCACACCTGGTCCTGATCATCACCCTTCTTAGGCTCTGGCCTAACATCCATTCCCTGCCGGATCGTTAGCCATGAACAGTAGGTTTACCAGAGTATCAGTCTTAGAGCCTAGCGTTAGTTTTGTTGTTTTTGCACCTTGTTGGTTTGTTGCTTACTTACCCCCGTTTTGTTCCATCTGCAGTCACCCGTCCGGAACCTTCATCCAACCCTCTGCCTGGTGGTCGGCGGCTGCCGACTCCAGGATGGGATCAACCACTGCACCCCCCAACAACTAATCAACGCCGCCCGCTCTGTTCCCTGGATTATTCAGCATCACTCTTGAACTTGTAAATAAACACTCACCTTCGTTTCAACTTACCTTGTCCTGGTCTGCTTCTGGGTTCTGGCTTAGCAACTCGTGACAGATACATGGCCCCATTCATTCTTTCCTTTACACAGATCAGTCGTCCTGGTCCCTTTGCAGAAAAACAGCCCCAAAGCATGATGTTTACACCCCCATGCTTCACAGTATGTATGGTGTTCTTTGGATGCAACTCAGCATTCTTTGTCCTCCAAACACGACGAGTTGAGTTTTTACCAAAAAGTTATATTTTGGTTTCATCTGACCATATGACATTCTCCCAATCCTCTTCTGGATCATCCAAATGCACTCTAGCAAACTTCAGATGGGCCTGGACATGTACTGGCTTAAGCAGGGGGACACGTCTGGCACTGCAGGATTTGAGTCCCTGGCGGCATAGTGTGTTACTGATGGTAGGCTTTGTTACTTTGGTCCCAGCTCTCTGCAGGTCATTCACTAGGTCCCCCCGTGTGGTTCTGGGATTTTTGCTCACCGTTCTTGTGATCATTTTGACCCCACGGGGTGAGATCTAGCGTGGAGCCCCAGATCGAGGGAGATTATCAGTGGTCTTGTATGTCTTCCATTTCCTAATAATTGCTCCCACTGTTGATTTCTTCAAACCAAGCTGCTTACCTATTGCAGATTGTCTTCCCAGCCTGGTGCAGGTCTACAATGTTGTTTCTGGTGTCCTTTGACAGCTCTTTGGTCTTGGCCATAGTGGAGTTGGGAATGTGACTGTATGAGGTTGTGAACAGGTGTCTTTTATACTGATAACAAGTTCAAACAGATGCCATTAATACAGGTAACGAGTGGAGGACAGAGGAGCCTCTTAAAGAAGAAGTTACAGGTCTGTGAGAGCCAGAAATCTTGCTTGTTTGTAGGTTACCAAATACTTATTTTCCACCATAATTTGCAAATAAATTCATAAAAAATCCTACAATGTGATTTTCTGGAATTTTTTCTTTCAATTTGTCTGTCATAGTTGACGTGTACCTATGATGAAAATTACAGGCCTCTCTCATCTTTTTAAGTGGGAGAACTTGCACAATTGGTGGCTGACTAAATACTTTTTTCCCCCACTGTATTTTTTAAAATCAATTTTAGAATAAGGCTGTAATGTAACAAAACATTGAAAAAGTAAAGCTGTCTGAATACTATTGCACATTTTACGGACACATTATATTTTACATTAGTTATATTGTTGGTATTAGTCCCACCCTTCAGCTCCACTCAACCTCTCCCATCTATCGCTTAACACCATCCATATTGGATTTCTATTTGCCATATATTTTTCAACTGTGCTGTGATATTTCACAATATTTCTGAACCTTTATATTATCATAGTTTCTACAGATTTTAAATTAAAGAAACATTATTGCTACAGGTATTATATTATTGGTTGGTTGACTATTACTTTTCAAATTACCCAGTAGTGCTATCTGCAGAGTTAGCTCCAGGTAAATGTTGCAATTCTTCAGTCATTCCTAGACCTGCGATGAAAAACAAGCTACATATGGACAGTACCAAAACAAATGATCTAATGATTCTGTCTCTTTGCAGCAAAATCTGCAGAGATGGGATGGCTGTATCCCCCATATAGAAAACATTTTATTGGTTGCAAGAATTTTCTATAATCATTTAAATTGAACAATTCTAAGTTTTGAATACGGCATCGTTTGGCGTATCAGTCAATAAACCATGTGCCATGGAATCGGTACATCGCAAATCTCTTCCCAATTATTTTGCAATCTACAGTGAGGGAAAAAAGTATTTGATCCCCTGCTGATTTTGTACATTTGCCCACTGACAAAGAAATGATCAGTCTATAATTTTAATGGTAGGTTTATTTGAACAGTGAGAGACAGAATAACAACAAAAATATCCAGAAAAACGCATGTCAAAAATGTTATAAATTGATTTGCTTGGGAAATATATGTATTTGACCCCCACTCAATCAGAAAGATTTCTGGCTCCCAGGTGTCTTTTATACAGGTAACGAGCTGAGATTAGAAGCATACTCTTAAAGGGAGTGCTCCTAATCTCAGCTCGTTACCTGTATAAAAGACACCTGTCCACAGAAGCAATCAATCAATCAGAATCCAAACTCTCCACCATGGCCAAGACCAAAGAGCTCTCCAAAGATGTCAGGGACAAGATTGTAGACCTACACAAGGCTGGAATGGTCTACAAGACCATCGCCAAGCAGCTTGGTGAGAAGGTGACAACAGTTGGTGCGATTATTCGCAAATGGAAGAAACACAAAATAACTGTCAATCTCCCTCGGCCTGGGGCTCCATGCAAGATCTCACCTCGTGGAGTTGCAATGATCATGAGAACGGTGAGGAATCAGCCCAGAACTACACGGGAGGATCTTGTCAATGATCTCAAGGCAGCTGGGACCATAGTCACCAAGAAAACAATTGGTAACACACTACGTCGTGAAGGACTGAAATCCTGCAGCATCCGCAAGGTCCCCCAGCTCAAGAAAGCACATATACAGGCCCGTCTGAAGTTTGCCAATTAACATCTGAATGATTCAGAGGAGAATTGGGTGAAAGTGTTGTGGTCAGATGAGACCAAAATCGAGCTCTTTGGCATCAACTCAACTTGCCGTGTTTGGAGGAGGAGGAATGCTGCCTTTGACCCTAAGAACACCATCCCCACCGTCAAACATGGAGGTGGAAACATTATGCTTTGGGGGTGTTTTTCTGCTAAGGGGACAGGACAACTTCACCGCATCAAAGGGGCCATGTACCGTCAAATATTGGGTGAGAACCTCCTTCCCTCAGCCAGGGCATTGAAAATGGGTTGTGGATGGGTATTCCAGCATGACAATGACCCAAAACACACGGTCAAGTCAACAAAGGAGTGGCTCAAGAAGAGGCACATTAAGGTCCTGGAGTGGCCTAGCCAGTCTCCAGACCTTAATCCCATAGAAAATCTGTGGAGGGAGCTGAAGGTTTGAGTTGCCAAACGCCAGGCTCAAAACCTTAATGACTTGGAGAAGATCTGCAAAGAGGAGTGGGACAAAATCCCTCCTGAGATGTGTGCAAACCTGGTGGCCAACTACAAGAAACATCTGACCTCTTTGATTGCCAACAAGGGTTTTGCCACCAAGTAGCTCCGGAGTGGCGCAGTGGTCTAAGGCACTGCTTTGCAGTGCTAACTGTGCCACTAGAGATCCTGGTTCGAATCCAGGCTCTGTTGCAGCCGGCCGTGACCTGGAGACTCATGAGCGGCGCACAAGTCGTCCAGGGTAGGGGAGGGAATGGCCGGCAGGGATGTAGCTCAGTTGATAGAGCATGGCGTTTGCAACGCCAGGGTTGTGGGTTTGATTCCCACGGGGGGCCAGTATATAAAAAAATATATTTGTAAAAATGGATAAAAGCGTCTGTTAAATGGCATATTATAAGTACTAAGTCATGTTTTGCAGAAGGGTCAAATACTTATTTCCCTCATTAAAATGCAAATAAATGTATAACATTTTTGACATGCGTTTTTCTGGATTTTGTTGTTGTTATTCTGTCTCTCATTGTTCAAATAAACCTACCATTAAAATTATAGACTGACCATGTCTTTGTCAGTGGGCAAACGTACAAAATCAGCAGGGGATCAAATACTTTTTTCCCTCACTGTATATGGCACAGCTGTCAATTTTTTGGTCCTTAAATGAAACTGGTATACTTTTTTATTTATCACAATTTTCCTTAACCAATTTTGATCTTTAATGCAGGGCCGACAGACAAGTTCCTTACTGTTCCCCCCTTCCACTTGCCTCTTCCATTGGTTGGCTAGTTAGCTACATTAGCTAAAGTTGGCTAGCTAGCAAACAAAGGACTTGTGGGCTTAATGTTTTCCCCATACAAAACTCATCAAATATGATACAATATTATGTAAAACATTGAATTTGTAGATGCATCAATATTGACTATGTACCCTTTCCCCCATGTTTTAGACATGAGGCATGACATGAGGAACATCAGGCTGAACCCATGAGCAGCAGTGCATGATCAATGCCACCCTCAGCAAGGATATCTGCTGTAGGTGATGTACTCTCTCTCTCACTCTGGGGATAAGACATAATTTAAACATCACAGATTTAAATTCTCACTGCCCATGATAAGATGCAATGTGAATTGTATTGTACTACGGAATGAAACTGTGAGGAGATGGACTCAGACTAGCCTTTGTGATTGAACTTATGTTAACTACTAGGGCGGCAGGTAGCCTAGCGGTTAAGAATGTTGGGCCAGTAATCGAAATGTCACTGGTTCGAATCTCTGAGATGACTAGGTGAAAAATCTGTCTGTGTCCTTGAGCAAGGCACTTAACCCTAATTGCTCCCGTAAGTCATTCTGGATAAGAGCGTCTGCTAATTTATTTAAATGTACATTACTTTAGTTGGCAGCTTTGACCAAAACGTGAATGTAATACAACCTATTCTAGGAGCCGATTGTTTGTGTATGATCTTGATTCATTGTTTGCTTGTTTTTCAACAATGTCTGGTACAGGCAAGTATGACTGGGGCAAGTAAGACACAGGGGGTAAGAAATAATTTGAACAATACAGATATCAATTCCCACTGTGCCCATGATAAAATTAACTACATTACTTTGGTTGGCTGCTTTGGGCAATACTAAAGGAGGCCTGTGATTGGTTAATGACCTATAATCAGACATCATGGAGGAATTGAGATTAAGCAAAAAAGCAGTTTCCCATCAAAAACATTGGACAAAGTTCCGATGTTATGATATTGATGGTTTCTCAGAACTGATGGCTTCTACAAGATGGAGTACAGCTCCATCTAGTTGTCGCGTCGGGGACAACTGAAGCATTTTAGCAAAACCTAACCCTTTTCCTATTACCTTAACCTAATTCTCCTAACCTGCTATTTGTATTTATTATGGATCCCCCATTAGCTGCTGCCAAGGCAGCAGAACCTCTTCCTGGGGTCCAGGAAAATTAAGGCAGTTATACATTTTAAAAACATTACAATACATTCATAACAGATTTCACAACATATTAAGTGTGTGCCTTCAGGCCTCTACTCTACTACTACATATCTATAACACAAAATCCATGTGTACATGTGTGTATAGTGCGTATGTTATCATGTGTTTGTATGCATGTGTCTATGTTTGTGTTGCTTCACAGTCCCCGCTGTTCCATACAGTGAGGGAAAAAAGTATTTGATCCCCTGCTGATTTTGTACGTTTGCCCACTGACAAAGACATGATCAGTCTATAATTTTAATGGTAGGTTTATTTGAACAGGGAGAGACAGAATAACAACAAAACATTTCAGAAAAACGTATGTCAAAATTTTTATAAATTGATTTGCATTTTAATGAGGGAAATAAGTATTTGACCCCTCTGCAAAACATGACTTAGTACTTGGTGGCAAAACCCTTGTTGGCAATCACAGAGGTCAGACGTTTCTTGTAGTTGGCCACCAGGTTTGCACACATCTCAGGAGGGATTTTGTCCCACTCCTCTTTGCAGATCTTCTCCAAGTCATTAAGGTTTCGAGGCTGACGTTTAGCAACTCGAACATTCAGCTCCCTCCACAGATTTTGTATGGGATTAAGGTTGGAGACTGGCTAGGCCACTCCAGGACCTTAATGTGCTTCTTCTTGAGCCACTCCTTTGTTGCCTTGGCCATGTGATTTGGGTCATTGTCATGCAGGAATACTCATCCACGACCCATTTTCAATGCCCTGGCTGAGGGAAGGAGGTTCTCACCCAAGATTTGACGGTACATGGCCCCGTCCATCATCCCTTTGATGCGGTGAAGTTGTCCTGTCCCCTTAGCAGAAAAATACCCCCAAAGCATAATGTTTCCACCTCCATTTTTGACGGTGGGGATGGTGTTCTTGGGGTCATAGGCAGCAATCCTCCTCCTCCAAACATGGCGAGTTGAGTTGATGCCAAAGAGCTCGATTTTGGTCTCATCTGACCACAACACTTTCACCCAGTTCTCCTCTGAATCATTCAGATGTTAATTGGCAAACTTCAGACGGGCCTGTATATGTGCTTTCTTGAGCAGGAGGACCTTGCGGGCGCTGCAGGATTTCAGTCCTTCACGGCGTAGTGTGTTACCAATAGTTTTCTTGGTGACTATGGTCCCAGCTGCCTTGAGATCATTGACAAGATCCTCCCGTGTAGTTCTGGGCTGATTCCTCAGCGTTCTCATGATCATTGCAACTCCACGAGGTGAGATCTTGCATGGAGCCCCAGGCCGAGGGAGATTGACAGTTCTTTTGTGTTTCTTCCATTTGCGAATAATCGCACCAACTGTTGTCACCTTCTCACCAAGTTGCTTGGCGATGGTCTTGTAGCCCATTCCAGCCTTGTGTAGGTCTACAATCTTGTCCCTGACATTCTTGGAGAGCTCTATGGTCTTGGCCATTGTGGAGAGTTTGGAATCTGATTGATTGATTGCTTCTGTGGACAGGTGTCTTTTGTACAGGTAACAAGCTGAGATTAGGAGCACTCCCTTTAAGAGTGTGCTTCTAATCTCAGCTCGTTACCTGTATAAGACACCTGGGAGCCAGAAATCTTTCTGATTGAGAGGGGGTCAAATACTTATTTCCCTCATTAAAATGCAAATCAATTTTTTAGATTTTTGACATGCGTTTTTCTGGATTTTTTTGTTGTTATTCTGTCTCTCACTGTTCAAATAAACCTACCATTAAAATTATAGACAGATCATTTCTTTGTCAGTGGGCAAACGTACAAAATCAGCAGGGGATCAAATACTTTTTTCCCTCACTGTAAGGTGTATTTTTATCTGTTTCTTAAATATAATTTTACTGCTGAGTTACTTGATGTGGAATAGAGTTCCATGTAGTCATGGCTCTATGTAGAACTGTGCGCCTCTCATAGTCTGTTCTTGACTTGGGGACTGTGAAGAGACCTCTGGTGGCATGTCTTGTGGGGTATGCATAGGTGTCCGAGCTGTGTGCCAGTAGTTCAAACAGACAGCCTGGTTCATTCAACATATCAATACCTCTCACAAATACAAGTAGTGATGAAGTCCATCTCTCCTCCACTTTGAGGTTGACATGCATATTATTAATGTTAGCTCTCTGTGTACATCTAAGGGCCAGCCGTGCTCTTTGTGGCACCTGACCACACGACTGAACAGTAGTCCTGGTGTCCGACAAAACTAGGGCCTGTAGGACCTGCCTTGTTGATAGTGCTGTTAAGAATGCAGAGCAGCAGTGGTGAATGAGCCATCTGATTCAATGAATGATGGAGCGGAGTTTGCTTTTTTGCCCCAAATTTCATTTAAGGTGCTCCAAAGCTTTTTACAATCATTCTATATTTTATTTATCTTTGTTTCATAGTGCAGTTTCTTCTTTTTATTCAGTTTAGTCACATCATTTCTCAATTTGCAGTACGTTTGCCAGACCTTTTTGCCATCTCTTTTGCCTCATCCCTCTCAACCATACAATTTTTCAATTCCTCATCAATCCATGGGGATTTAACAGTTTTTACAGTCATTTTCTTAATGCTTAGTAGTAACTGGGATAAGCAATTTCATAAATGTGTCAAGTGCAGCGTCTGGTAGCTTGTCATTACACACCACAGACCAACATATATTCTTCACATCAACAACATAGGAATCACTACAGAACTTCTTGTATGACCCCTTATACACAATATTAGGCCCAGCCTTTGGAACTTTTCCTAGATATGGCTACTTTATTGTGATCACTACATCCGATGGATTTGGATACTGCTTTCAAACTAATTTCTGCAGCAGTAGTAAAGATATGATCAATACATGTTGATGATTTCATTCCTGTACTGTTTGTAACTACCCTGGTAGGTTGCTTGATAACCTGAACCAGGTTGCAGGCAGTAGTTACAGTTTGAAGCTTTCTCTTGAGTGGGCAGCCTGATCAAAGCCAGTCAATAGTTAAATCACCCAGAAAGTATACCTCTCTATTGATATCACATATATTATCAAGCATTTCACACATGTTATCCAGATACTGACTGTTAGCACTTGGTGGTCTAGCAGCTTCACACCAGAATGGGCTTTAGGTGAGGCAGGTGAACCTGTAGCCATATTACTTCAACAGTATTTAACATGAGATCCTCTCTAAGCTTTACAGGAATGTGGTTCTGAATATAGGCCGCAACTCCGCCCCGATTGCCATTTCTGTAAATGTTATAATCTTGTATTGCAACCACTGTATCATCAAAGGTATTATCTAAGTGAGTTTCAGAGATTGTCAGAATATGAATGTCATCTTTTACTAGCAAATTATTGATTTCATGAACCTTGTTTCTTAAGCTACATGTTAACATGGGCTATTTTTAACACTTTTCTGGGATGCTTGATTATCTTTCTTGCTTTACTGGGAAGCTTAGCAGAGGTAGACATTCTCAGGTTATTCTTATTAGTGCAGGGTGAGCTGCACACAGTGGACTTCCTACTAGGGCACACCACCTCAGTGCTAACAATATTTATCTGGTTTATAGGCATATGATTACTGCATACAATAGCTGTAGGATCAGCAGAGGCATTCCGGGCAGTAAGAGGGACATCAATTTGGTTATTTACATTGTGTCTTCCAACGCCCTTAGGATAATATACATTTGCTGAAGCATTATGACAACTCAGCGACACAATGTTAGGTATTAAATGAGCTGGACTTGGGTCATTGATAAGTCATTGTCTCAACGCAGCCTTATAATGCTGTGAAAGGATCCAGGAACCCAAATGATTTGGGTGGATCCCATCCTCCTTATAATACGAGCTTTGTTTGCAGAAGGTATCAAAATTGTCAATAAATGTTATACCCACAGAGCTGCAATAGTCTCGTAGCCAGTTATGGAGGGCTAAAAGTCTGCTGAACCGTTCAATGCCACAATTTAGGGAGGGCAGAGGGCCAGATACTATGGGGCGTTTGTTGGTGTCAAGTAGAGACCCAATAAGTTCTTTAAAATCCATCTTCAGCTGTTCTGAGCTGCCCTTCATAATGTCATTTGACCCCACATGAACTATGACAGTATCAGCCCCCGGTGACTGACTCTCAGCCTTGGGAAGCAACCTGGTGATATCCTGAACTTTTGCCCCAGGAAAACACAGTCTTTGCCCCAGGTAGAGATATATGCCTCACCATCGAACTCCCTATCACAATCGCCGGAATGATCCGGTCTCTGCCATGTCTCGAAGCAACTCACCTGAGAAGAGGGCTGCTGAAATGCCGGCTGCGTGCAGGCCACAACCGCCAAAGGGACAGAGCTCTGATCCAGAGAGCACAGCCCATTGGAGGGGGGCTATGTTAATTCTCCAAACCTGCTTTGTGAAGTCACTCGTCAAAGTTTTTCTCCTTATCTACATATTGGAAAGATGTCCGTTTGTGCTCAGAATGCTCAGAACACGTTTGGCTTGTCATAACATTTGCCCAAAATGTACTACTATTACTGTCTGTGGGGGAAATCTGTATCATTCGGTCAAATTGTATGGCTCTCCCATAGGCACCAGTACGATAGCAGTTGGCTCTGGTTTACTTAAGTTGTGTTACCATTTAGGTCATTTGAAAAACATGAGCTGGTGCACACCCCCCTGTAGCTCAGTTGGTTGAGCATGGTGCTTACAACGCCAGGGTTGTAGGTTCGATTCCCACAGGGGGCCAGTATGAGAAATGTATGCACTCACTAACTGTAAGTCGCTTTGGATAAGAGTGTCTGCTAAATGACGTAAATGTAAATGACAAGCAACCAAAACATTTTATGTATTGTTTCTGACCGCTTCCGATTACATTTTTTTTGTATTGTTTTTCACCTTTTCCGGTCAAAAACAATCCATTTAAAAAATGTGGTTGCTTGTAAATTTTTATTTAAACAATTTTTGGAAGTACATACCGGGCGTAATGCAGGTAAATGTAATATTTGGTTATTATTTTGACATTATAAGGCTAGCAGAGCTGGTGAATGGTAGCTTTCTGGGCAGAGAGGAGGTTTTGTCCTATACATCGCCTCCTTTTCCCCGATACTGGTTCAGGCTGCAGCTAACCCCTTCTCAGATCCTAGGTCAGCATTCCTACTCTGAGTGTGGATATGGTCCCAGATCAGAGGGATGTGTAGGCAGAACGATTGTTATTGAACTAAAGTTGGAACAGGAAAAACTGGCGCGACGTACCACTGCGTCTGACGTCATCTTTAGTACTCTACGCTAAGCGTGCCCTTAACCTTGTTTGCTACATTTTATTTTACACCATTCTGGATTTATTTTCTGTCCGATTTCATCATGTCTCTTGCTGCAGAGGCATTCGTCTCCCAGATAGCAGGTAATGTGTGTAATCTGTGTTCTGCAACATAAAGCTAACGTCATTAGGATTCGTTTTGCTGTTAGCTAGCATCAGATGCTAGCTAAGCTAGCCATTAGCTAGCTGTGGAAAGCTTCCCTTTTGTCTGTGGCTTCACTGACAAATGAGGTAGCTAGCTAGCTAGCTAGCTTATCATATTAAACGACACTGAACGAAAATATAAACGCAACATGTAAAATGTTGGTCCCATGTTTCATGAGCTGAAATAAAAGATCCCAGAAATGTTCCATACGCACAAAAAGCGTATTTGTCTCATTTTGTGCACAAATTTGTTTACATCCCTGTCATTGAGCATTTCTCATTTGCCAAGATAATCCATCCACCTGACAGGTGTGGCAAATCAAGAAGCTGATTAAACAGCATGATCATTACACAGGTGCAATTTGTGCTAGGGATAATAAAAAAACACTCTAAAATGTGCAGTTTTGTCACACAACACAATGCCACAGATGTCTCAAGTTCTGAGGGAGCGTGCAATTGGCATGCTGATTGCAGGAATGTCCACCTGAGTTGTTGACAGACAATTGAATGTTTATTTCTCTACCATAAACCTCCAATGTCGTTTTAGAGAATTTGGCAGTGTGTCCAACCGGCCTCACAACCGCAGACCACATGTATGGCATGGCGTAGTGTGGGCGAGCGGTTTGCAGATGTCAACGTTGTGAACAGAGTGCTCCATAGTGGCAGTGGGGTTATGGTATGGGCAGGCTTAAGCTACAGACAACGAACACAATGGCAATTTGAATGCACAGAGATACCGTGACGAGATCCTGAGGCCTATTGTCATGCCATTCATCCGCCGCCATCACCTCATATTTCAGCATGATAATGCACGGCCCCATGTCACAAGGATCTGTACACAATTCCTGGAAGCTGATAATGTCCCAGTTCTTCCATGGTTGTGGATCGACGTGTATAACAGCGTGTTCCAGTTCCCGCCAATATGGGCTACCTCGTGGCACAGCGGTCTAAGGCACTGCATCTCAGTGCTTGGCACTGCACTACAGATCCCCTGGTTCGATTCCAGGCTGTATCACAACCGGCCGTAATTGGTAGTCCCATAGGGCGGCGCACAATTGGCCCAGCGTCGTCCGGGTTTTGCCGGTGTAGGCCGTTATTGAAAATAAGAATTTGTTCTTAACTGACTAGTTAAAAATATCCAGTAACTTTGCACAGCCATTGAAGTGTCAATCAACAGCATGATCAACTCTATGCGAAGGAGATGTTGTGCTGCATGAGGCAAATGGTGATCTAGGGCTGTCCCCGACAAAAATCAAATCTTGGTCGACGAGAGTCATCCTGTTCTTTCGACCAACATATTTTTCTATATATAAACAGACACACCCTATGTGTTTGAATAAAAGCAACTACAAACAGTGCATTCGGAAAGTATTCAGACCACTTGACTTTTTCCACATTTTGTTACGTTACAGCCTTATTCTAAAATGGATTAAATTGTTTATTTTCCTCATCAGTCTACACACAATACTCCATAATGACAAAGCAAAAACAGGTTTTTAGAAATTTTTGCAAATGTATTAAGAAATAAAAAACGTATCACATTTACGTAAATATTCAGACCCTTTTACTCAGTACTGTGTTGAAGCACCTTTGGCAGCGATTACAGCCTTGAGTCTTCTTGGGTATGACGCTACAAGCTTGGCACACCTGTATTTGGAGCATTTCTCCCATTCCTCTCTGCAGATCCTCTCAAGCTCTGTCAGGTTGGAATGGGAGCGTCGCTGCACATCTATTTTCAGATCTCTCCAGATGTTAGATCAGGTTCAAGTCCGGGCTCTGGCTGGGCCATTCGAGGACATTCAGAGACTTGTCCCGAAGCCACTCCTGCGTTGTCTTGGCTGTGTGCTTAGGGTTGTTGTCCTGTTGGAAGGTGAACCTTCACCCAAGTCTGAGGTCATGAGCGCTCTGGAGCAGGTTTTCATCAAGTATCTCTCTGTACTTTGCTTCGTTCATCTTTGCCTCGATCCTGACTAGTCTCCCAGTCCCTGCCACTGAAAAACATCCCCACATTGATGCTGCCACTACCATGCTTCACCATAGAGATGGTGCCAGGTTTCTTCCAGACTAGGCATTCAGGCCAAAGAG